>NC_046312.1:114828438-115054901 GCF_009819535.1 Lacerta agilis | reverse complement strand
GTTTTTCTGGAACTCTCTAGCTTTCTCCATAACCAGCGCATGTTTTGCAATTTGGTCTCTGGTTCCTCTGCCCCTTCAAAATCCATCTTGCACTTCTGGAGTTCTCGGTCCACGTACTGCTTAAGCTCCTTGTAGAATTTTAAAATTTAGCCTGCCTTGTAGATTTTAAAATTGTAAATTCTACAATATCTGCTTGCTTACTCTCACTTATATCCAGATTCAAGAAAGACAGTTCAATCATTGAAAAGACAAAATTTGAGTCCATCCATATGAGGTCTACCTTTTGGGTAAAATTTATCACTATTGGACTTCCGGGAGCGCCATTACCGATCGCAGGTTCCTTCCCTCTGGGGGGTGCCGACGTTGCCAAGGCTTCTGGGTACCGTTACTGGCTATCGGCCCCGTTTAAACTGCAGAATGAGAGTTCTGCAGACTTGGGATTCGGCTGATGCCCTTTGCGCCTCCTTTGCCCCCCGTAAGCTCTATAAGAGCTGCCGAGAGCGGGTGAGGTGGTAGGCGCGGGCCGCTTGAATCAACCGCTGCCTGACCATTGTGAAGTCAGCGGTTGCCGGCGGATTAAGAAGCGCCTCATCCTTCCTAAATTGGATTTGAAAGTTTTGGACTCTGTAAGTAAGGAGCATTCATATTTGAAAATTTAGAAGATTTGGATCGGAGGAGACGTAAAAAGGAGTCCGTCTCCCCTGCTTGCGATAGGACTGTTGTAACGGGACTTAATGTACAGCCGAGAACTTTTTGAAGTTTATAAAAGTTAAAGTTTGGGAAAGCAAGCCCCCTGAGGGGTAAAACCCAGTGGGGGGGCACGAAAGGGACTTCAGAGTGTTTTTGAAGGCGAAATTGAAGAGGAAGCCCCACGCGCCCTCTGGAATACGGAGCCGGTCAGTCTGTGGGCACGAGCCATTGTGATGCAAAGAACTGGTATAACTGTTGGATACATTGTTTTCCGACTTGAATTTACTGCTGCTTTGAAACCTTGGAAGCCCTGGGAGGACTTTGAAGGGTTGAAGAGCAGAAGCCACTTTGAAACACTTTGGATTGTACAAAAACTTTTGGTAACTCTTTTTGACTTTGCCTGAAAGTGAAACAAAAGAAAATTCTTTCCAGTAGCACCTTAGGACCACTGAGTTTGTTCTTGTATGAGCTTTCGTGTGCATGCACACTTCTTCAGATACCAAGCTCATACCAAGAACAATCTCAGTCGGTCTCTAAGGTGCTACTGGCAAGAATTTTTCTATTTGTTTCGACTATGGCAGACCAGCACGGCTACCCACCTGTACTGAAAGTGCACAGTACGACTTCTGTGGTTATCTATTGGGATTACAGACTGAACAGCAAGGGTCCCTCTAGTGGCCATAAAAAATATGCTTTTGACAGTTTAAAGTGATTTTTGGGTTCTCAGAGCCTAGGAAACCATCTGCACTGGGTGACCTTGAGAATGGATGATGAAAACAACCCCAAGCACAGACAGTGAAAAGAAGGATCAAAGAAAAGGCTCTGTGAAATCTTTGAGGACAATTTTAGCACAGCTGGCGTATTGACAGCAATTTGAATGCTACACAGAACAATTGAAGCAAAATTCTCAGGAAGTGCGTCAGAATACACAGACACTTGACAGATTGGGTAAGGAGTGGGTTCTATGAAAACAGAAATAAAGCAAACTACAACAACTTACAGAGTTGCAAGTCAAGTCAATACTACTACAAAATGTCAAATTAAGGCAGTGATCAACAGCAGAGGAATTGCAGATTCGGATGCTAGCTGGATTTGAAGGAAGACAGACTATTTGATCAGATCGCTACCAGAACTGGAAAAGAGGACTTTAAAACTTTTTAATTGAAGAGCTGGCAGAATTTTGGATCTGGATAGGAGAGCTGATAAACGGTGGTTAGAGCATTCAGATTTGGTGGGAAAAGTAAGAAAAGAAAACTGTAATGACTGTATGATCGAATTTATAACCAAGAAGATAGAGATAAAATATTGGAACTCCATTACGCAACGAATTTGGTGATTGGCAACCACAATTTATACTTTTAAAGACATCCTCAACTCCTCCTTGACCTGAGGAAGAAGATACGGACGTACCACAGTTTTGAAGAAAAAAAGGATCTTTTTTCCGGTGGGAGTTTCCATAAGGCCTTTCCTTCAAGTAAAAGATTGAAGATAGAAATAAGATCAGTGGAGGAGAAAAAATTTCTGGATACATATTCAGCGGAATTTGACGCAGGAAAAGAACAAGAACACTTCTGGAAGGTTGGACTACCGTCATCAAGACCACCGGCTATACTGAACCGAAGGACGACAAAGCTATTGGGAGCAACAGCACCGATACCTACAAAGAGTAAAAATGGCGCTAAGGTTTTTGACGTGGAATGTAAGAGTCTTAACTCAAGGCCAGAGGAACCAGGTAAATCATATATTGATTAAACAAAATTTGGATGTAATCTGTTTTGCAGAGACTCATGTTGTGAGAATCCACATAAGATATTACAGAACAAAAAGCTGGTACAGGACTTATTTCATCAGACAAAGTTAAAAAAGAGTGGTGCGATATACGCAAAGGAAAAGTACAATCCCAATTACTTTTCAGGACAATGAGGGAAGATACGTGGCAATAGAATAACCATGCAAGGAGAAAAAGCTTAATCTGGGAAGCTCGCACCGAATGATGCTAAGTGGACTTTTTAAAGATCCATGATACTCTATTGGACTATTGGATTACAAAATTATCTGCATGGGAGATTTTAATGGTGTGGTCTCCACATTAATGGATCGGTCACAAAGAACCAGTTTTCGAATGAAGGAAACTACCAAATCATTTTTTGAGATGACAGATAACTGGACTTAATCGACTCATGGAGACTGCACAATCCTCTGGAAAGAGAGGCAACTTTCTTTTCAGAGGCGGTGTGTTGCTTGGAGCCGACTCGATTATATATGGATTACAAAGGATTTGGCACCAAGAATCACTAAGTACAGATAGACCCAAAATTCGGTTTCAATTGGAATTAAAATTGACTTTGCAAGGTTCATTCAGATGGAGGATGAATGATTCGCTTCTAAGAAATGTAAAATATTGAGAAGGCCCAAAGAACCCTAAAAGACTATTTGAAATCAATTTAAATATGAATTTGGAAAAGAGGTGATTTGGGACTGAGCAAGCCGTAATGAAGGTTTGCCTGATTCAGCAAATGCGATCAGAAGGAAAGAACAAAATGAAAAGAAAGAATCTTGCAAAAATTAAAGCGAAAGAAAAAATTGAGGAGTAAACCAAAGACCAGCAGATACAAAAAGAATCAAAGCGCTAAAAGGTTCAATTTCAAATTTGATAAATTTGGAAATAGAGTGAAAATTAAATGCTGAGACAGAGAACCTTTGAGTTGGCGAATAATGCGGAAAGTTATTGGCTTGGCAATTGAAGAAGCGTCAGAAACAGAACACTATTACAAGTCTAAATTATGGAAGGAAAAGCATCGAGATCCCTAAGATATTAGGCAAATGTTTATCAAAATTCTATAAGCAATTATATAAGAAGAAAAACAGGATGCTTATTTGATCCAACAGTTTTTGGAGAAAAATGGAATGCGTACGATACCATAGGAAAAGAACTATGCTCAATCTCCCATCACAAAGCAAGAGATAGAAGAAGCCATAAAGGTATGCATTGGATAAGGCTCCAGGACCGATGGACTTACAGCAAAATACTATAAAGTTGTTAAAAGATTGGATGATACACCATGATGGAGGTTTGCAATGAAATAATCCAGGGAAGAAGGCACCTGAGTCTTGGAAGGAAGCTTATTACTCTGATACCAAAGCCGGACACAGAAAAAACACAAGTTAAAAATTACCGACCAATCTCCTTATTGAATGTAGACTACAAAATATTTGCAAGTATTTTGGCCAAGGGACCAAATAGTATAATATAGTGGATGTGCTGGAGTGTTGAAGGAGTACATCCACAATGATCAAGCAGGCTTTTTGCCAGAAAGGCACCTCAATGGAAATATAAAGAATATAGTGGATGTGCTGGAAAGGTTAGAAAAGAGAAGCAATACAAGAGCTATTTTGATGTTTGTAGATGCGGAAAAGGCCTTTGACAACATATCTTGGAACTTTATGAAACAAAACTTTTATAAAATGGAGATGGGAGGTAATTTTATGAACGGAATAAATGCAATATATCAAGAGCAGAAAGCAAAAATCTATGGTTAACAGTGTGGTTTCAGAGGAAATAAGGATTGAGAAGGAACAAGACAAGGTGCCCCCTATCCCCATTACTTTTCTTTACGGTCCTGGAAGTCCTTTTAAATATGATCAGGCAGAATGAGAATATTAAAGGAATAAGAGTGGGAGAAAGAGAATACAAAGTGAGAGCGTTTGCCGATGATCTGGTCCTAACCCTACAGGATCCTGAAAATAGTGCAGTGTGTGCACTGGAAACAATTCAACAGTTCGGGCAGGTCGCAGGCTTCAAGTTAAACAAAACCAAGACTAAAGTTTTAACCAAAAATATGAGTAAACAAGAGATTATGAGATTGGAATCACAAACAGGGCTTAGCTTTGTGAAGAAAGTAAAATATCTGGGTGTTAATATGACTGCTAATAACATAAACCTTTATAAAGACAATTATGAGAAAGTCTGGAAAGAGATAAAGAGAGATTTAGAAATATGGACTAGATTGAAATTGTCATTATTAGGAAGGATTTCTGTGATAAAATGAATATTCTGCCAAAAATGCTATTTTTGTTTCAGTCGTTGCCAATTATTGATAAGATGGAATGTTTTAAAAGATGGCAAAAAGATTTAACGAATTTATCTGGCAGGGAAAGAAACCCAGGGTTAATATAAGATTTAATAGATGCAAAGAACAGAGGGGGATTTTCCCTGCCAGACTTAAGAACTTATTATGAAGCAGCTGCTTTTTGTTGGTTGAAAGAATGGTTTACATTAGATAATGCTGATGTATTAGATTTGGAAGGTCACGACAATGTTTTTGGTTGGCATGCATATTTATGGTATGATAAATGCAAAGTAAATAGTGGATTTAAGAAACATATAATTAGAAATTCTCTGTTTAAAATTTGGATGAAATATAAGGTTTTCTTAGAAAGCAAAACACCCAGATGGTTATCACCTTAGAAGCTAAAGCACATAAAAGAGCAAATTGGACCGACAATGGCCGAAATATAAAGACATTTTGATACAAGAAGGTCAGAATTTTATATTAAAAACTTATGAAGAACTGAAAGAACAAGTCACAAATTGGTTACAATATCATCAGATCAATGAAACATTTAAAGCAAGATAAGAAAGTTGGTTTTCAGATAGAAAAATCCAAGTTGGAGACGGAATTAATAGAGCCGAAAAGGAAAAATCTTTCCAGAATGTATAATCTGTTATTGGGGTGGCATACACAAGATGAGTTGGTAAAATCGGCAATGGTTGAATGGGCAAAAGACCTGGGGCACAACATCATGATGGAAGATTGGGAGAGGTTGTGGAGTCAAAATATCAAATTCACAGTGCAGTTTATTAAGAGAGAACTTTATGAAGATGATTTACAGGTGGTATCTGACACCTGTTAAATTGGCAAAAATTTACCGTGGTTTAAGTAACAAGTGTTGGAGATGTAAGCAATCAGAAGGAACTTTTTTTCATATGTGGTGGTTGTGCCCTAAGGTGAAAGAGTTTTGGGGAAAGGTATATAATGAACTGAAAAAAAATTCTTAAATATACCTTTAAGAAAAAACCAGAGGCCTTTTTATTAGGCATTTTAGGTAAAGACATTTTGAAATGCGATAGAAATTTATGCCACAACAGCAGCGAGAGTATTAATAGCCAAGAACTGGAAGTTGGAGGAATTGCCTACTATTGAACAATGGCAGATGAAGATGTTGGAGTACATGGAGCCTGTAGAAATGACCGGGAGAATCCGTAACCAGAGAGACGACGTGGTGGAGAAGGAATGGGGAAAATTTAAAATGTATCTAAAAAAGTATTGTAAGATTCAAAATTAGATTTTTGTTTGAAGGAAAAGGATAGGCTGTCAAATATATAATGTGAATTAACAATACGAATTTTAGGAGAGTATAGAGTATAGAAATAGATCTGGAAATTGTTTTGCATTTACTAGTATGTATAGAATATGTGATAAATTAAATTGGGAAGTTACGTGAAATATTTTTTAAGGGACGCAAATAAGGGAAACAGGAGGAAGTCCATGTAAAGATGGAGGAAAGTGGAGCTTTTTTAATACGAAAGTTTGTTTTTTGTTTTATTTTTTGATAGATGTTTTGTATTGTAGTTTTAGTTTGTTTGTGTATTTTTTGTATCTATTTTGTTGTTGTTTGTGGCGACGTCACGGCGCATGCGCTATGGAGCACCGTCTGCTCTTTGGCCGCCACACGCTTTTCTTCTCCCTTCCTAAAAAATGAAAAAAGAAAGGGAAGCAGCCGCTTGTGCTGCTTTCCTTTCCTTTTCTTCTTCTTCAGGATTTTCTTGGCGCTGGCCCATTGCTGAGTGCGACGCACAGTGCATGCGTGCCGCGCCATAGTGGCGCTGGTGGGCGGGTCCCAGGCAGGCCGCGGGGTGGAGCGGCCCCGCTCCGCGGCTTGCTTGCAAAAAAAAGAAAACAATGCCCAACCTGAAAATACGGAGCAGATGATTCAGCAGGGGAAACACAGCCCAGAATAAGTAAGGAGGTAGTACAGGAATACTTGGCTAGTTTAGATGTATTCAGTCTCCAGGGCCAGATGAACTACATCCAAGAGTATTAATAGAACTGGCAGAGGTGATTTCAGAACCACTGGCAGTAATCTTTGAGAATTCCTGGAGAACAGGCGAAGTCCCAGCAGACTGGAGGAGGGCAAATGTTGTCCCGATTTTCAGAAAGGGGGAATGAGAGGACCCAAAAAATGACTGCCCAGTCAGCCTGACATCATACCAGGAAAGATTCTAGAGCAGATCATTAAGCAAATGGTCTGTGAGCACCTAGAAAGGAACGCTGTGAACACTAAAAGTCAGCATGGGTTTCTGAAAAATAAGTCATGTCAGACTCACCTGATCTCATTTTTGACAGAATTACAAGCCTGGTAGATGAAGGGAACACTGAGGATGTAGCCTATCTTGATTTCAGCAAGGTCTTTGACAAGTGCCCCATGATATTCTTGTAAAGAAGCTGGTAAAATGTGGGCTAGACAATGCTACCATTCAGTGGATTTGTAACTGGCTGGCTGACCGAACCCAAAGGGTGCTCATGAATGGCTCCTCTTCATCCTGGAGAGAAGTGACTAGTGGGGGTGCCACAGGGTTCTGTCTTGGGCCCAGTCTATTCACATCTTTATCAATGACTTGGATGATGGGCTTGAGGGCATCCTGATCAAGTTTGCAGATGACACCAAATTGGGAGGGGTGGCTAATACCCCAGAGGATAGGATCACACTTCAAAATGACCTTAACAGATTAGAGAACTGGGCCAAAGCAAACAAGATGAATTTCAACAGGGAAAAATGTAAAGTACTACACTTGGGGGGGGGGGATGATAGGTACAAATACAGGATGGGTGACACCTGGCTTGAGAGCAGTACATGTGAAAAGAATCTAGGAGTCTTGGTAGACCATAAACTTGACATGAGTCAACTGTGTGATGCAGAAGCCAAAAAGCCAATGCAATTCTGGGCTGCATCAATAGGAGTATAGCATCTAGATCAAGGGAAGTAATAGTACCATTGTATTCTGCTCTGGTCAGACCTCACCTGGAGTACTGTGTCCAGTTCTGGGCACCACAGTTCAAGAAGGATACTGACAAGCTGGAACGTGTTCAGAGGAGGGCAACCAAAATGGTCAAAGGCTTGGAAACGATGCCTTATGAGGAACGGCTTAGGGAGCTGGCCTAGAGAAGAGAAGGTTAAGGGGTGATGTGATAGCCATGTTCAAATATATAAAGGATGTCACATAGAGGAGGGAGAAAGGCTGTTTTCTGCTGCTCCAGAGAAGCAGACACGGGGCAATGGATTCAAAGTGCAAGAAAGAAGATTCCACCTAAACATTAGGAAGAACTTCCTGACAGTAAGAGCTGTTCGACAGTGGAATTCGCTGCCAAGGAGTGTGGTGGAGTCTCCTTCTTTGGAGGTCTTTAAGCAGAGTCTTGACAGCCATCTGTCAGGAATGCTTTGATGGTGTATCCTGCTTGGCAGGGGGTTGGACTGGATGGCCCTTGTCGTCTCTTCCAACCAGGGGCGTAGAGACGGGCGGCGGGGGGCGGTCTGCCCCAGATTCCAGGGGAGGGCAGGGGTGACACTTGGGCCAGCCCCGCCCCGCCGGTGGCCCAGAGAAAGCCGCAGAGTGAAGCCACTCTGCCCTGCGGCCCATCCGGGGTCCACCCGTCACTGCCGCTATGGGGCTGCCCTGCGAGATCGGCGGCTTGTGGGGCTCCCCCACCCGTGCTGCTACAGCACGGACGGGGGAGCTCCAGGAGCCAGCACTCGCTTAGCGGGTCGCCCCTGGAGCAGCAGCGCCGGCTGAGATGGACTGCGCATGCCCGGATTTTTAAAGCAGCATAGACAGGGAAGCCCCAGGAGCCAGCGTTCGCTCGGCGGGTCCTGACGCATGCATCATGATGTCATGACATCATGGCGTCATGATGTCCCGCCCCCAGGGGGTGCCTCCACGGCAATGCCGCCCCTGGATGCTATGCCTCTGCTTCCAACTCTGATTCTATGATTCTATGAATGTCAGCTTGCTGAGTTATTTTGTACCATTGTGATTCAATGTTATATTTGTGCTCAACAAGGGAAACCCACACGACCTGAAGGTGCTGCTGTGCAATGCTAGGACAATGATTCATAAGACCACTGCCATCCCTGACTTGATTGTGGATGGAGGACTTCACCTGGCATGTGTAACAGAGATTTGGTTGGATGAAGCAGATGGGCCTGTCTTAGCATCTGGTTGTCCACCAGGTTTCTGTTATGCACAGCAACCCAGGTCATGTGGGTGGGGAGGGGGTGTTGCAGTGATTTTTAGGAAGTCACTAGCTTGCATCAGGTGTCCTACCTGAAATACCCAGTTCTCTGAGTGCATGTTCTGGAAGTTGGGCAATAGGGGCAGTACAGGATTCCTTTTGGTGTACCGACCTCCCCGCTGCACCAAGGATTCCCTGCCCGAGCTGCTTCAGGTCAGGTCGTGGCGGATGTTCTCCTGGAGACACCTAGTTTGGTGGTCCTAGGGGATTTTAACATCCATGCCGACACGACCTTACAAGGGGCTGCTCGGGACTTCGTGGAAAGCATGGCCTCCATGGAGCTGTCCCTGAATAAGTTTGGCCCAACTCATAGTCACGGACATGCCTTAGATCTGGTGCTCACCTCTATGGATGCTGGTGATCTGACATTAAGTAAAAGCAAAACAAAAGAAGTGCCATGGTTGGATCACTTCCTGGTGCAACTGGACTTCTCCGCAACCCTTCCCCTCTGCAGGGAGGTGGGACCGATTTGGATGGTCCGCCCCTGTCACTTAATGGGTCCAAATGGTTTCCAGAGAGTGGTAGGGGATGCTTTATCCCATGTTGAGGGCTTTTCATCTGATTTCCTGGTGGCTCGCTGGAATGCGGAGTTAACCAGGGCTATCGACTGTCTGGTTCTGAGGCGCCCTCTCCGATTGCATGGAGCCCAGACAGCCCCATGGTGTTCTCCAGAGCTGAGGGTGAGGAAACGGTCGCTGAGACAGCTAGAGCGCCGGTGGCAGAAAACTCATTCTGAATTGGACCGGACACTGGTTAGAGCTCAACGTCAAGCCTACCAAGTGGCGATAGCGACGGTGAAGAAGACTTTCATGCCTCCATTAAGTTTTAAATTTATTTTTCTGTCGAAACAGTGTGTTGGTAATAACAAGGTTGTGCGCTGCACATATCATCAAAAGTAAAATTTCGTTCTGGTTGCTGTTGCCAACTCCTTCTTTCCCAATAGTCCCAGGCCACAGATCGAAATCTCGCCCAACTCTTGCATTAAAATCACCCAGGAGGATAATTTTATCTTCCTTAGGTGTCTCTGATAGGATGGTATCCAGCTGAGAGTAAAAAATTTATTTCATGTCTTCATCAGCATCCAGTGTTGGTGCATGAGCGCTTATAATAGTAGCCTGTTGGTTTTTGGTGAGCTTTATTTGAAGGGTTGAGAGTCGCTCATTAATACCGGTAGGGACTTCTGACAGGAGCTTCACAAGGTCGTTTTTGATAACGAAGCCTATCCCATGTATTCAATGTTCTTGTTCAGATAGACCTTTCCAGAAGAATGTGTAGCCTCCTTTTTCTTCCTTCAGCTGTTTCTCGCCTGCTCTTCGAATCTCTTGAAGCGCTGCAATATTGATGTTAAAACGCTGCAGCTCTCTTGCAATGATGGCAGTTCTGTATTCAGGACGCTCGTTATCTGTATTATCTGACAAAGTCCGTATGTTCCATGTTCCAAAGTTGGATTGTCTTTTACGACCACTGGGTGGTGACCTCACTGGGTGCAGTAATCCAGACAGGGAAAAGGGGAAGCAGACTATGTTTAGGCCACCTTTCCTAGCCCCTCCCCCTTTTCGGGGTGAGCAGAGTGGATCCTAAAAGGGCTGCTCAGTCATGGATACAGCTGCAGAGCTGCTCAACTGCCTTGTTCCTTGAGTCAGAACAACTGAATCTGTATCTACCACCCATGTGCCAGTTCATGACTAGGGGCTTCCAGATTTCATGATCCTGCCCCCGTTACCATTTGCCAATCACCATGGGACTTTGGGGGTTTGGGTTGGGTTTTTGGAAGATGCCTGTGCGTGAATTTGTTTTAGGTGTGTAGATCAGTGCACAATGACCAACGCAGTGTCTTTGCAGTAGGGCTCTGTTCCAATGGCATGAGTAGTCATGACAAACTGGTAGATCTTATCTGCTGCAGCCTTCATCTGCCTTCACAGCCATTGTAACATACCACTTGTTTACATCCGCCTATTCTGCCGTTGAGGACTTCTTGGATCATTCTTTGTCTAGCTCCTTCCCTTTGACCTTGCCGCCTTGGGAGGCCCTGCTTCGCTCACAAGGGCCATAGGAATGTGCAAGCCCACTCACCACTGTAAGGTGATAACCCAGCAAGTGAGATAACTGAGATACATTGCGCTGAGCCCTGGTCTCATTAGACAAAGCGTTCCACCAAAAAGGCTCTGGCTCTGGTTGGGACAGCTGGATATGTTTTGGGCCAGGGACCACCAGTAGGTTGCTGTTAGATAAGCATCACCCTCTTTGGGGGATGTATTGGAAGATAATTCCCACAGATAAGAAAGGTGACAGACTGTTTAGGCTTTAAAGGTTAGCACCAAAACCTTGAACCTGATTTGATACTCCACCTGGAGCCAATCCAGCTGATGAACCACCAACTGAATGTGGGCTCTCCACAAAGTCCGAGTAAGAACTCATGCACCTGCATTTTAGACCATTTGGAGTTTCTAGAGTAGTCTCAAGAGTAGCCCTGCGTATCTATCTATCTATCTGTCTGTCTGTCTATCATCTGTCTATCTATCTATCTATCTATCTATCTATCTATCTATCTATCTATCACATTTATACTCCGCCCACCCCAGCTCAGGCGTAGAGCAAGTTAAAGTAGTCTAGACTGCAGGTGACTGCTTCATGGATCACCATGGCTAGGTTGGAAAGAGACAGGTACAGTACCAATTGCCTAACCTGTAAAGATTTTAAAATGCCAGTTTGGCTACATTTGTGACCAGTGCCTCCATAGAGACAAAAGCATCCAGGATCACACCCAGACTCCTGATGGCGGGTAAAGGTGACTATTGTGCATCATCAAGAGCTGGGAGCTGGCAAACCGAACCAAAATCATTCTGGCCAAGCCATTGGACCCCCATCTTTAATGGATTGAGATTCAGCCGACTCCATTTCCTGCATCCCAGCACACAGACCTAAATATTGGCCATTATATCCGGGGCAGCATCTGGCCAGGACCACGAAGCAGTAGATCCATGCTTTTTGTGGTCAGATCTGTGGTTATGTACAAGATATTTGAATTAAGGGTGAATTTGGGGTCCCAGAATGCAAAAACCATGAGGATTCGCGCTTGAAAACAACATTTTTGGTCCACGGTGTCGCCAGGATGTTGTGGATCCGTGTTTTCTGTGGTGCAGGCTGTGCCCCTGGATATGATATGTGATGTGACAATGAGTTAGGGGTGGCCCAATACAAAAAGGGTGCGGATCCATGAAGACCCGCGCTTCAGAACCCGTTTTTTGGGCCGTGGTGTCGCCAGGAAGCGGTGGATCCGTGTTTTTTGTGGTGCAGGCTGTGCTCCTGGCTATGATGTGTGATTTGCCGGTGAGTTTGATGTGGCGCAGTGCAAAAAGGGTGCGGATTCATGAGGATCCACGCTTCAGAACCCCGTTTTTGGGCCGTGGTGTCGCCAGGAAGCGGTGGACCCGTGTCTTTTGTGGTGCAGGCTGTGCCCCTGGCTTTGATGTGTGATTTGCCGGTGAGTTTGATGTGGCGCAGTGCAAAAAGGGTGAGGATTCGTGAGGATCCGCGCTTCAGAACCCTGTTTTTGGGCCGTGGTGTCGCCAGGAAGCGGTGGACCTGTGTCTTTTGTGGTGCAGGCTGTGCCCCTGGCTTTGATGTGTGATTTGCCGGTGAGTTTGATGTGGCGCAGTGCAAAAAGGGTGAGGATTCGTGAGGATCCGCGCTTCAGAACCCCGTTTTTGGGCCGTGGTGTCGCCAGAAAGCGGTGGACCCGTGTTTTTTGTGGTGCAGGCTGTGTCCCTGGCTTTGATGTGTGATTTGCCGGTGAGTTTGATGTCGCACAGTGCAAAAAGGGTGAGGATTCGTGAGGATCCGCGCTTCAGAACCCCGTTTTTGGGCCGTGGTGTCGCCAGGAAGCGGTGGACCCGTGTTTTTTGTGGTGCAGGCTGTGCCCCTGGCTATGATGTGTGATTTGCCGGTGAGTTTGATGTGGCGCAGTGCAAAAAGGGTGAGGATTCGTCAGGATCCGCGCTTCAGAACCCTGTTTTTGGGCCGTGGTGTCGCCAGAAAGCGGTGGACCCGTGTTTTTTGTGGTGCAGCCTGTGCCCCTGGCTTTGATGTGTGATTTGCCGGTGAGTTTGATGTGGCGCAGTGCAAAAAGGGTGAGGATCCATGAGGATCCGTGCTTCAGAACCCCGTTTTTGGGCCGTGGTGTCGCCAGGAAGCGGTGGATCCATGATGTTTGTGGTGCACGCTGTGCCCCTGGCTATGATGTGTGATTTGCCGCTGAGTTTGATGTGGCGCAGTGCAAAAAGGGTGCGGATCCGTGAGGATCCGTGCTTCAGAACCCCGTTTTTGGGCCGTGGTGTCGCCAGGAAGCGGTGGATCCATGATGTTTGTGGTGCAGGCTGTGCCCCTGGCTAAGATGTGTGATTTGCCGGTGAGTTTGATGTGGCGCAGTGCAACAAGGGTGAGGATCCGTGAGGATCCGCGCTTCAGAACCATGTTTTTGCGCCATTGCGGCCTCACGGAATAGTGGAAACGTGATTTTTTTGGTGCTGCCTATAGATTAATATTTGGTCTAGAGTATCATGGTGGTTTTGTTTTGTTTCAATATAAAAATCATATGAATTCATGTGGATCCATGCCTCGGATCTATGTTTTTTGTGGTGCAGAACCCCGTTTTTGGGCCGTGGTTTCGCCAGGAAGCGGTGGACCCGTGTTTTTTGTGGTGCAGGCTGTGCCCCTTGCTATGATGTGTGATTTGCCGGTGAATTTGGTGTGGCCCAGTGCAAAAAGGGTGAGGATCCGTGAGGATCCACGCTTCAGAACCACGTTTTTGATCCACGGTGTTGCCAGGATGCCGTGGATCCGTGTTTTTTGTGGTGCAGCCTGTGCCCCTGGACATTATGTGTGATTTGACGGTGAGTTTGGGGTGGCCCAATGCAAAAAGGGTGCGGATCCGTGAGGATCCGTGCTTCAAAACCAAGTTTTTGCGCCATATTGTCGCGAGGAAGCCATGGATCCCAGATTTTTGTGGTGGAGGCTGTGCCCCTGGACATGATATGTGATTTGACGGTGAGTTTGGGGTGTCCCAATGCAGAAATCATGAGGATCCATGAGGATCCGTGTTTTTTAAACATGTTTTTGCACCATTGTGGCCCCACAAAACAGTGGATGCATGATTTTTTTGATGCTACATATAGACTGAGATGTGGTCTACAGTATCATGGTGGTTTTTTTTCATTTGAATGAAAAAATCATATGAATTCATGAGGATCCGTCTAGATCCGCCTTTTACCCTGGACCAACAACAATGATGTTGTTTTTTGTACCCCACCCATCTGACTGGGTTGCCCCAGCCACTCTGGGCAGCTTCCAACAGAGATCACCTCTAACGATGAGTGTTTTATGGAAGAATGGATGCCCTTTTGTGAACTCGCGAGCAGGATTTGAGCTATGAACAACAGAAGGGATTCGATTGTAGCAGTTATAATTTAATAAATAGAATGTGAAGTTCAGTAGAAGGGGAGAAACGACAACTCCATGGAGGACGGGGCGGGAAGTTGACAAAAATAAGAGAAAAGACGAACTTGCGTTTTGAGTGAATGTGTTAAAAATTGCGGGGGGGGGGGGAAGCGAGTGTGCACTCGCTAAGACTGCGTGGTGAATTGGGAGTAAACCAAAGAAGAAGTTCCATTGAACTGAATGGGGATTGCTGAATTTCCTTGAGTCTGCAGAAGGCGGCTATGTTTTATAACTACAGTATTCAGTTTAGAAGGAAGCCCTGCTGTGTTCAGTTGGGCAGGACTGCAGCCTCATTTTCTTAAGCAAAATTAAGATCGCAGCTGCCACTACTTCTGCTTTTTCTGCAACAAGTTGAAGCTCTTGAAAGCCGGCTCTGTTGCACACAACCAGAATTGTTAACACAGAGATCTGTCCCAGAGCTCAGGGCTCTTTTAAGTATTCCATGTTGCTGAATTCTTGGCTCCCCACCCCACCCCCGGGTAAGGGAGAATGCAGAACGCATTCATTGCCCAGAGAGCTGTGCAGTGCAAAGCATACTTGACTTATTTCTGAGTAAACGTGATCCAGCAGTGTGCTCCAAAAATTCTACCAAAAAAAAGCATTCTTCTGAGGCGTAGTCCGCTTATTTAATAGCACAATCAGTTTCTCATACCATGCGCAGCAAAAAAATAAATAAGGAAAAGTAGCCTTCTAGCCCCCACTCCCTCCCATGACTGCATTTTTTGTGGCAGGGTCACGCCACATCTGGATTCCGTCAAGTGTATTCCGTTGAGCCAGGAAAGCTTAACATTATCTGTGCTTCCTGTTTACCGATGTTTGACTCATTTGATGTGAACTGAAAACTGGAATGTTTTGAGCCTCCTTTTTTCTCCTTTTCATTTGGGGATTGATTTGATTTTGCTTACCCCGTAAGTTGTTTCATTGTGTTGTAAATTTGGGGCGGGGGGGGGGGTTATCCACCATGACTGAGCTGGATGGTGCATGAGCCAGAAAAATAATGTCACCTTTAAGGTGGGAAACTGGTTAACAGCACATGTATACCCGGAGACTTAATCTGAGTAGGTTTGTTTTAAGATTTTCGCCCAAGGCTGTAGATGATAATAGCTGTCTTAGGAGCATTGTGCAGTTGGTAGAAAATTAACACACTCGAACCTTGACCAGCGCATTCCACAATCCAGCACGCTTGCAAGAATTGCAGTGGAAGGCCATCAGTGGCTACTAGCCATGATTATTACGCTCTCAATAGAGAGAGCCAGCGTGGTGTAGTGGTTAAGAGTGGTAGACTCGTAATCTGGGGAACCGGGTTCGCGTCTCTGCTCCTCCACATGCAGCTGCTGGGCTAGTCATACCTTGGGCTAGTCATACTTCTTTGAAATCTCTCAGCCCCACTCACCTCACAGAGTGTTTGTTGTGGGGGAGGAAGGGAAAGGAGAATGTTAGCCGCTTTGAGACTCCTTCGGGTAGTGAAAAGTGGGATATCAAATCCAAACTCTTCTTCTCAATAACAGTTGGAGGCAGTAATGGTTCACAGTGGCTGTTGCTGAAGACCACAGGAGGGGAGATTACTCTTGGGGTTGTATCCTGCTTGCAGGTTTCCTATAAGGATCTGGTTGGCCACTGTGAGAGCAGGATACTGGTCTAGATGGGCAGCCATTGGCTTGTTCCAACAGACTCTTCTTAAGTTTTTTATCTCCCCTGCCCAGCCAAAATTTGTGGCCAAAAACAGGTTGTCCTCATGCAGCACACTATCAGTAACACTGCATGTCTACTTGAGAAGACATAGCAGGGCTTACTCCCAAATAACTGAGTAAGATTACAACCTTGAATGTATGTTTTGTATCCACGCCGCCTTATTTCTTCATGCTTCTGTTGTGACTAAGGCTGCAGTCCTACAAAGTTTTATACAGTTACCTTGGAATATGCCCCATTGAAAACACTAAAGACTTTTGAATAGACGTCTACAGTGGTACCTCGATTTTGGAGCGTCTCGGAAGCTAAACATTTTGGTTTTCGAACGCCAAAAACAAGGAAGTAAATGGTACTATTTCCAAACGTGCCTCGGAAGTCGAACAACTTCAGCTGCATTTCCCCCCACCCCCCACCCCCAGTTTTCTCCATTTACTTTGCAGACCGCCCTTTACACCTCGGTTGTCGGAACATTTCGGAAGTTGAACGGTCTTCGGGAGTGGATTACGTTCGACAACCGAGGTACCACTGTATATGGTATTCCACTGTAAGTGCAGTTAAAGTGCTGGGTTGATTTCACGCCATTCTCAAAGTAATTAGTTTTAATAGCATCCGGTAATAAGAGGCACCAAAGCTGGAGAATAAAGACAATATTACAATTCGACTTTAAAAACAACGGTATTTGTTATGATAGAAAATTGGAGAAAGAAGACTTCTATAGTTCAGTCCTGTACAGAACTCCCACTGAGTTCAATGAGTTTGGTTGATTGTTTATTTAATTTCTATACCACTTAATATATTAAAAATATTTTAAGCGATGTACAGAGAACTGAAGCAACATCAAACAACTTAAACAAAATATTACAGAAATACACAGTTACATATAAAAATGTTGCATATATGTATATCTATATCAATTCATTTTCCTTCTGACATTTTCCAGTATAGAATTACAACCTTAAGCTTAAAACTGTATGTTATGGTGCAGCATGTCAGTATACTAAGGTAATGGCGACTATGGGGTTGCGGTGCTCATATCGCTTTAGGCCGAGGGAGCCGGCGTTTGTCCACAAACAGCTTTCTGGGTCATGTGGCCTAAACAGGACACCGTGAAAGAAACCAGAGCGCATGGAAATGCTGTTTACCTTCCCGCCGGAGCGGTACCTATTTATCTACTTGCACTGGCGTGCTTTTGAACTGCTAGGTTGGCAGGAGCTGGGACAGAGCAATGGGAGCTCACTCCATCACAGGGATTCGAACCACCAACCATCTGATCGGCAAGCCCAAGAGGCTCAGTGGTTTAGACCACAGCGCCAACAGCATCCCTATGTCAGTATACTATTTAGAACAGGGGTGGGGGAACTTGTGTTTCTCTAGAGCTTGTTAGACTAGACGCAGGGGTGGCCAACTCCCAAGAGACTGCAATCTACCCACAGTTAAAAACTGGCAGTGATCTACCCCCTTTTGGTGGGTTCAGGTCGAAGTTGTTGAGCTTTTTTTAGGAAGGAGGAAGGAAAGTTGTTGAGTTTTTTCAGGGAGGAGGTAAAATGCTGAGCTTTTTTAGGGGAGCCACAGTTGTTCAGTTTCCTTTGGGGGAGCCAATGATCTACCAGTGATCTACCGCAGATGTCCAGTGATCTACCAGTGGATCACGATCTACCTGTTGGACATGCCTGGGCTAGAGCTCCCATCACCTGTAGCCAACATGGTCATTAATGAGAGTTGGTGAGAGATGATGAGATCTGTAATCCAGCAACATTTGGAAAGCCAAGATTTTCCCACTCCCCTATTGATGCTGAGAGGGAAGTGGCAAGTAACATGAGGAGCAGAGATGATATTAAGAAGTACAATAATATACCTATTCGTGGTTAGTTCTTTTTTTCCCTCAACTGCGTTTTATTTTGGTCCCCGACTTTTTGAGTGAGCAACACTTGGCTTCCTAATGTTGATTTAAAATTTCTTATTTGGGTACCCATCGCTGCATTGTACATGTCAATAAAACAGTGTTGAGGTGCAGAGGGGAGTTTGATAAGCGAACTCTGACAAGATGCGACGTAAAGAAGGTATAACTTGGGTACGAGAGGACAGGGCGATGGAAGTGGAATAAATACTTAACGTAAGGGGAGAGAACTCTTTGCACAGCCTAACAAGACTAAGAATGCATATCAAGAATGCGGGAAGACAAAGGGGGTATTGAGTTGTAGAAAAGCAGAAGGGTATGTGGAAAAGGAAAGAACTTGAACTGTGTGCATTCCTTGGCAACAGTCTGTTTTCAGTTCAGCCAGGTTGCTGCAGTCAGGTCACATTATTCTTCAGCTGTAGCAATTGCATTCACCTGAATTACCTGTCGCGTTAGACGCACAGTAATGCGGAACAGCTCACACAATGTAGCTTTTTACAAATGCATATAAAATATTATGTATGCGCTCTTAAAATTGAAACGTGCAAATCCGTTTGTGTGGTTTGCAAGGATATGTGCCAGGAACAAAAGAATGTGATCCGTCAGAGGACTAGGTTTTTATTAGCATTTGATGCTCTTATTAGAGGAAGCCAAAACGCTTCTTGGGGGGGGGGGGAGAGGCTACATGGACAGAATTGTGTGCAGCCTTCTTCCTGCCCCAAAATAAAATTATGGTACACTTTTTAAGCATCTCTGTGCCTGCTTGCCAAAGACTTATTAAGCCCCATTGGACTCAACAGGACTTGTTGGCATACAAACATTCCTACGAGAAGCTGCATGTACACACTTAATAGCTGAACTTTCTTTGTTCTTCTGTGTTTAAACTGGTGCTCTTTCCCACAACCTGTTGAAAACAAGGCGGCCATATTCCCAGTCTGAATGTGCTTTTCTCCAACCCCTTGGAGGCAGGGAGAAAAAGCTGTGAAATTGCAGAAAGGTTGTGTACAGTTAACTTGAAAAGACGACGTCTTCAAATGTCAATATTGTGCTTCCTATAGCATAGGGAAATATACATTGGTTCCAGTTCCAGGACATTCCATTTAGGAACAGAGTTTTCTTTATGATTTACATAGTGGATGTGTAGACCTTGGCATGCACTGTACATAAATTAGAATGTTTTATAAGGCTATAGAGCCTTAAAGGTGATGTTGTTCATAGCAAGCAACTGCTGTGTTCACCCCTTCTTCCTGAACTGACTTTTTCCTGGCCAGGTGAGTTACGTTGGCTGGAGAAGAGTGGGGGAAATGGATTGGGTTTAGTCTTTCTGCATTGACATGCCACTTCAGGAAATCTCAGCTGCCTCTGCCTCCAAGGAACTATAGATAATAAAGTTGTAGGAAGGTTAGGTTTTTTTGTGTCTTTACCACATTGCTATCCAATTGCTAATTTGACGATCCATACTACACATTTAAATCATATTCTACGCACATTTAAAGCATGTCTTCTCCCCCAAAATTCCAGGAACTGTAGTTTCTCCCTCACTGAGGGAAGATGGTAGGGAAAACAGCTTTAAAAAAAAGGTTTCCCAGCAGAGGTGTTGCCTGAAAGGGATGGGGAGCTCCTCAGATGTTGCTGGATTCCCAGCTTCTTTCAGCCTCGGCCAGTGTGGCCCAATGATCAGGGAATTCCCCATTTCTGGAGTTAAAAGAGTTAGTGGCACCATGGAAGGAAGGGGCCAAAGTTACGGAGAAGTGACGTCTCAGCTCGGCATGTTCCATTGCTGCATAACATGGTTTATTTAGCAGGAAGGCTCACAGGAATTTCATATACAGGTAGTTAGCCGTGTTGGTCTGCCATAGTCAAAAACAAAAAAAAATTCCTTCCAGTAGCACCTTAGAGACCAACTAAGTTTGTTCTTGGTATGAGCTTTTGTGTGCATGCACACTTCTTCAGATACACTGAAACAGAAGTCCAGAAGGAATTTCATACTGTGCCACGTGAAGAAGAAGAAGAAGAGGAGTTGGGATTTGATATCCCGCTTTATCACTACACAAAGGAGTCTCAAAGCGGCTAACCTTCTCCTTTCCCTTCCTCTCCCACAACAAACACTCTGTGAGGTGAGTGGGGCTGAGAAACTTCAGAGAAGTGTGACTAGCCCAAGGTCACCCAGCACCTGCATGTGGAGGAGCGGGGAAGCAAACCCAGTTCACCAGATTACGAGTCTACCGCTCTTAACCACTATACCACACTGGCTCTCTGTCTGGTACTCCTCTTGAGCAAGTTTTGGCTTTTGAAGAGGGGGCGACTTCTTGAGCGTCCATAGCTTTAATCCTCAAAATCTGATAGGTATAATTTGAATAACACAAGAACGGCCTTAACATTCTGGGGGAGAGAAAATCGTTTCCTTAAAATTCTCAACTCTTCCCTTTCTTTCTCCACCTCTAGCAATCATTGTGTACCGGTTACCATGGACTTGGAAATGCAGCAAATTCCTGATGAAATTAATCCATGCTGGGTTAAATACCATCGCTCTGGTGCTTGCAGTTATTGCTCTGGTGGCTGTTTGGGATTTCCACAATGCCAAGAAGATTCCCAACATGTACAGTCTGCACAGCTGGGTCGGGCTGACGGCTGTCATTTGTTATGCTCTGCAGGTTAGACACCGTTTATAAATGGCACTTAAAGAGGTGGAATAAGTTGTCCTGTCTTATCTTTATTAACAGTATGTTTGCACAGCTGAACGGCCTCTGTTTGAATCGCTTTAATTGGGCACTTTGTATTTACCACAAAAATGCAACTGTTTGTAAGCAGGTAAGCCATGTGTTCATTGTAAGCAGAATAGATTATGTTAAAATGTGCAAGTTTTCTTTACGTAGGCTGGATTCTCAGTATACAAATTCATTCATTTCAAGCACTTTTTTATTCCCCCTGTAATCAAGCAACACCTTGCGGGGGGGGGGAGAGAGAGAGAGAGAGAGAGAGAGAGAGATAAAGAAAGAAAGAAAGAAAGAAAGAAAGAAAGAGTTTGCCAGCATCTTGGAACTGACACCACAGGATGCCAGTGAATAGGGGGGGAAAGATAACAAAAATCTATCCATTTCAGTCTTTTCGGCGGAAGGGGGCATCAACATTTTTTCCAAGTACTAAGCCACCATGCTAAAGAGGAAACAGCATTCTGTATGCAGGGTAAAAATACATTTTATGCAAAGTAATTGTGTGGGTTCCTGTTCAGACATTAGCGATTCCTTTTGCCTTGCCAAAGTAAAAATCTGCCCTGGGTTCAAAAAGTTTCCCCTCCCTCCACCTCATAATGGATGGTACTAGGTGTATTTCATATAAGGCCGTACCTGAGGTGGTTTGGAATGGTTCTTTAAAATGGTAAGACGGAGGAAGAGAAAGGTTTGATTCAGTGTAAAGCTCTGCAGCAGGAACAGGAAGCCTGTAGCCCTCTAGTCGATGTTGGGCTACAGATCCCTTCAGCCAGCATTTTCAGGGATAATAGGAATGCCCGTCGGATATGCTGCCGATCTACCAGAGGGCCCCCACCCCTATTCTAAAGCTCCCATATAATAGAGATTCTTGAAAGGTGAGAAGGGAAACCCGACAGTAGGAGCTTAAAAAGCAGTGAGGGCCTACCTAGACACAGGATAGCCACTGAGATTCAGAAGTAAGCCTCAAATATCGACGGGGCCTGAATCTATTCCGGCTATTGGGATTTCAAAGCACAATTCAAAGTGTTGGTGCTGACCTTTAAAGCCCTAAACGGCCTCGGTCCTGTATACCTGAAGGAGCGTCTCCACCCCCATCGTTCAGCCCCGGACACTGAGATCCTGCGCCGAGGGCCTTCTGGCGGTTCCCTCACTGCGAGAAGCAAAGCTACAGGGAACCAGGCAGAGGGCCTTCTCGGTAGTGGCGCCCGCCCTGTGGAACTCCCTCCCTTCAGATGTCAAAGAGATAGACAACTACCAGACATTTAGAGGACATCTGAAGGCAGCCCTGTTTAGGGAAGCTTTTAATGTGTGATATTTTAATGTATTTGATTTTTGTTGGAAGCCGCCCAGAGTGGCTGGGGAAATCCAGCCAGATGGGCGGGGTACAAATTATTATTATTATTATTATTATTATTATTATTATTATTATTATTTCTGGTAAAGTTGCCTGACGCTGCTGTTCACAAAAGATAAGAGCTCACCAGCGCTGCGTTTCCTCAGCCACAGAGTGAATGCAACACAGCGAGTAGCACCGTTTTGTGTGTGTGTGTGTGTGTGTGTGTGTGTGTGTGTCCCCATTGTTTGCCAGAGCACCTGTGTAGTTGCTCTTTGTGCCCACTCAAAACTGGTCTGTCAGCTCCATGGGTGAATGCCCAGCTTGCTTGTGTTGCGGCCGGCTCTTCGGTTTGGAGGTGCGCACAAGGAATGCTTGGATCTTAGCTGACGAGGGCCTCATTTATTTGCTTAGGAAGACGTTTTAAGGCAGTTGGAAATGAGTCACAGTGACACCCGCTCCTAATTTGATATTTTACCCTTCTATCTGGTTCTCGTTTGCTTTTCTGCTGTACAGGGGAAGAGGGCATAACTCTGCCGTGTGTCGCTTGGACTTCTGGCTCCACATTTTAACAGCGTCCTCCTCTTGGCTTCTGTCTGTATTGCATGTGTGTTTGACAGTTTATGCATCTCAGTAGGCTCCGGCCCACGGAAATTTATGCCGCCATTAATTGGATATTCTTTAAAGCGCCGCAGGACTCCTTGGCTGAGTTAGCATGGAAGGCTAAGCCAAACCGTAACTTAGCTTGAACATGTGAGTGGGTGCGCTCCCAGAGAATATATCATGGCCGCTTCAATCCTTCTCCTTAAAAAAACAAATAAAATAATTCAGTTTTACAATTACCGTATTGGCCCGAATATAAGCCGCACCCAAATATAAGCCGCACCTTTAAAATTCAGGGGGGGGGGAGAAAAAGACAATACCCTAATATAAGGCACTCGCTTAAAATTCTGCAGGCACTCACACCCGTTCTGTTTTACCGTATGTTTATTTCGGCAGTGATATCGTAAAAGCCAATTTTTGTAAGGTCGCAAATTTAAGTCGCGCTTTCAACTTTTCACGGTCAGAATTTGGAAAAAAAAGTGAGGCATAAGTGAGGTGCATCATTTCCCATTCTTGTGGTTATTTTAGTCTTTGTGTTTGTGTTTAAACAACATCTACCAGTAAAAATAACTTGCTGTTTCTGTGCAGCTTGCTCTAGGTGCTGCTGTCTTCCTGCTTCCCTTTGCTCCCAGTTCCCTCCGGGCAACCGTGATGCCAATTCATGCCTATTTCGGCCTTCTAATCTTCGGAACGGTGATTGCAACAGCCCTCATGGGAATCACGGAAAAACTTATTTTCGCTTTGTAAGTATTTTTTTTATTTACGTCGTCGTGGTTTTCTAAAAGCGAATCGGTGTTTTTCTTGTTTGGTCTCAAGCGCTGCTTTCTTTTTCTCCAGAAAAAACCCTAAATATAGTGATTCCCCCCCGGAGGCCATCTTTGCCAACGTTCTTGGTGTCCTGATTTTGGTCTTTGGTGCTGTTGTTTTGTGGATGGCAACAAGGCCCCACTGGAAGCGCCCGCAGGAGCCGGATTTGAAAATCTCTCACCGAAATGGAGGAACGGAGGGGTCGACTATGACGGACTGCAGCAACGCGGAGAAGTCTGACGTGGAGTTCAACAGCGAGGCAGCCAGAAAACGCAACCTGAAACTTGACGAAGCTGGTCAGAGGTCAACCATGTGAAAGTGTTGGGTGCTACAGCCATACATCTCTCAGTACCAAAAGGGCTATTTCTCTCCCTCGCCCCTTTAGCTGTGCAACAACACAATATATTTTGCTTGCTTAGTGCTACTGGATTTTCATATTCATTGATGACGAGGCGGCAAGGACTTTGATTCTAGAAGAACTCGTGTTTATGGGTCGGTTGTTCTGAATGTAACTCTTCATCAACATGGGGCTGGAATGAAGCATGTCAGTTTTCCGCTGGGACAAGGCCTGTTGTCTTGAGCTGCTAGCAAATCTTTTTGAGGAGCAGCTTGCCAGTGTGGTGCTCCATGCCTTCCCATATTTTTGGGGTGAGCGGATCCAAAAACCACGGCAGTTTTATCACTAAAACAAACAAAAACGTTAAGGTGTTTGTAACGGAAGGGTCTCTAGAAAAATGGCATATAAACCAATTACTGTAGGAGAAGAACAGCACAGGTATTGAAGGAGGGGAAAGGTTTTGGGGGGGGGCAGACATTGCATGAAGATTTGTCAAAATGATTACAGTCTTCCTATCAGTGTTGCTCAGATCAGCCCCCGTAGTCTCAGAAGTGCGATCGGAGTTCTGTTTGTGCCATTCTGGGTTCTCTTAAACAGCTGGCATGGCAACATCTAACTCCTTCATCCCCTGATTTCACACAAGCTTTGGTGTTTAGGGTTTTTCTTTTTTACATTGCACACTTCATCTCATGTGAAACCAAATACAGTGATGCCCCGCTCGACAAATGCCTCGCTAGATGAAAAACTCGCTAGACGAACGGCATTCGTCTAGCGGAAGGCTGCCCCGCAAGACGAAAAAGTCAATGGGGCTGCCTTGCAAGACGAAGTTTTTTTCCGTCTAGCGAAAACTGCTATTTGCATTGGTGCTTCGCTAGACGAAAAAATCGCTAGACGAAAATACTCGCAGAACGAATTATTTTCGTCTAGCGAGGCACCACTGTAATTGGCACCCTAACAGTATTGGAGGGCATAGTCTGTTAAACACGGCTACCAAGAGTGTTTCTGCACAACAGTGTGAAATTTTATATGGGTTGCTCAGCCACCGCGTTTGGATTAAAATGGTCCCGTTGTTTCTGTGACTCCAGTGGGACAAAAATCCAATATAAGTGGAAGGGTGTTTCCTTAAGAGGTTGGTGGGTTGCATTCTAAAGCAGTGCTCTTCAAAACACTTTGGAATATTAACCTCTTAAAGGCACTGGTAGAAATGTTCAACAACTGTAAGAAGAAGGATGGCATGCTTTGCACACTTTTTGCTATAGGAAAACTTTATGCAAAAGCATTTTACCTTTAGTTTACAGCCTGCACTTTGTAACTTTACAACAACAAAAAAGCCCTTGCCACGGTCACATTATTACAGTCTATATTCTAGTTCTACAGAATAAATTCATTTGGCACAGCGCACAGACGAGTAACTGCTTCCCGTTCATATGCCAAATGGCAATCTGCCGATACGGTACCCTCATTCAGCTAAACAAACCATAATGCTATTTATTTAAAGAGCTGGCTGCTATTTATAGTTGCATCATTTCTTAAAGGGTCTTCTTTATAAGAGCTGCAGTTTCAAAGAGATCTGGGGAGGGAAGGAGGTTACAAAGGAAACGCCTTGGAATTGAAATCGGAACCTTTATCGTGGACACATTAGGGAATGTTACATAATTTTGTAAAATGTAAGGAAGCCAGCTTGACCCTAGGTAATGCTAAGCAGTATATTCAGCAGGTTGTATTTTTAAGATCTCGGGCTAGCTTCAATTCTGAAAGCACTATGCTGAGATTTTTTCCAAAAGGAGTAGTGATTCTGGAGTGATTTCTTAGGGCATTGGGATATAACCGGAAATCCAGGGGAGCTTGTTGACTGTTGCACATATATGTTGTAAATTGTCAGTACTATCTGCTTATGTGATTTTACAGGAAACTTCAACTGGATCTTAAGAGCCAAATCTGCTGTTTGTGTCTCTTCGTTATAAAAAATTCTCTGGTATTGTTTGACCCACTTTTCTGGCTCAAAACTGAAACACGCTGGTTTTCATTGTGTCAAGGAAAGGCTTTTATACTTTGTACTACCCAGTTCTACTGAATTCTAATGAAATTCAGCACTTGTTTGTGAATGAACAGAGCTGATCGGAAGCTAAGCTGGATGCATGAGTGTCAGTCTTCTGACCAGGCCTGCTAGGGGAAAGAGTGAACAACCTCTGTGAATGGCTTGTTCTAGAAGCCCTTCTGCAGCCCATGGCCGCAATGCAATGGGAAGCCAGCCTGAGAGAAGTCTCCGTGTACATACCGGTAAACAATCCCTTCACCCCCATGGCATGTGACAGTGGTTGGGTGTCATGTGACATTGGGTTGTGGCCATATTCTTTCTCTCACACACTCATTTCCTTTGGTTCTCCTGCCCCACACCATATTTGTAAGCCCAGGACATCCTTCATGATTAGCTTCCATATCATCAACTTTTGAAAAGTGAACACCCTGAACAGATCAGTCTGTTAATGTTCGGTGTGGTGTTTGTGGTCAACCTAATACCATCTCACGCCTGTTCAACGAGCTGTGCAATAGTTTGTTAAGCTCTAACCCTGGCAGTGTCAAAAAGTGTTGAAAGTTGTATTATACTAGCCCTCGTTATTTTGAAAAACGTATATGGCTGCAATATTGTTTTTTATTATACCAATGGCTGCCTTATTTCATAAAATCAGTAGCTGAAGGTATGCTTCTCATTAAGTATATGTAAGAGGATACATAGAGTATTGTAAATAAGAATAAGCAGTGTATATGGTAATGATAACCTGGCTCTTTATAGAAGGAAATGGAAATATTTTGTAATTTCTTAATTACCAAAGATGTTGAATATATTCCATTTGCAGAGCTTATTTTGCAGAGCAAAAGGGGGGCAAATGTTTTGTTACGTTTCTTTTTTTTATACATTGCAATAAAAGTTATGAAGTCTTATATTCAGTGTATTATGTAGTCCCATTATGTTGGGGGTATGGATTGCCAAGCTGCGTTTGATGCCGCTTTTAGATATAGCATGCAAGTAACATGGATTTGTGTGATGTGTATGAACTGCAGCAAGTCTCTGGCATGCACAATATGCTCCTTCTACACAATGGGGAAAGTAACTGGGGGTTTTCTTTGTATTTTTTGTTAACTACAGTTGGTCCTCGCACCTACTGTGACCAGTTTCTGTTAACACTATGGTCAGTTAACAGCAGTTCAAACAGTGGTTTGAAGCCGGTTTGTTCAAAATAATTAGCGGTGACCACAGGCAAACTATGGCAGACTAAAAACTGAAATGAAAAGCTTTCTAAATCATTCTCCATGCTGCCTGGGGGGGGGGGGTGTGTGTGCCAGCGTGAGGTTCATCTTTCTTACATGTTTATTTCCAATGATTTCTCTTGAAAATCTTCTGCAACAGGCTTGCTTGTTTGTCCAGTTCTGCTAGTGGAATATGGCAACAGGCACCTATTTCAAAACCAGTCCACATCCAGAAATAGATTTCCATAGGTGAGTCAGCACTCCAACCAGCACAGTGATTGGCGGGCTGTGAAAAAGCAAACGTGGGCATCTAGGCTTGGGAGCCATAAGTGCATATTGCCAATTGGTGACTGCTGTTGGCTCTAATGCCACAGGGAAGCAGGGCAAGAGAGAAAGAGTGCTGGATTCAGTCAGACACGCAGCCCAAAGTGTTGCCCATACTTCTGCATTTGCAGGTTCTTGGGTGATGACGAGGGGAAGCTTGCTTTGATATCCCTCAGAGCTACCTCTGCACTAAGTACGTAAGCACTCAAGCAAATGGATGTAAGGATTGCAAACGTTAAATCCCGATTGAATAGCTCAGCTTGCGTATTCCTTCTGGAAAACAATGTCCGAAGGCAGAGTTTGAACTAGGAGAACTTTCTGTACCTCCCTCCCTCCCTGAGATTGCTTGAGCTGGAGAGGTGTGCGGATGCTGGCACTCTTGACCCACAGAGAGCCCCAGTAAATAGCAGGTAAACTAAGGCTCAATTATGTAAGATGTTCTTTGCACACCTTTAGGGTCCACCAGCTGCTAAGACAGGGTAGTATGATTGAGGTTGTGGATATCTAGAGGCATGCAGGTGCTTCAAAATTCCCTCAGGTACTTATTTACAGTACAGATGACACATCGGTACAAATACCAGGATAACTGATTTGTTGCTGGTAGTTGGGAAATTTGTTCTTTCGTTTTTGTAATATGGAAAATAAGTCAAAACATTGTTGTTGTTGTTTTTAAAAAAAGATGCCTCAGGTAGTGTCGAACTTGAGCAAATACATTCAAACCTTGGTTCCCGAATGGCTCCGTTTTGGAACGTTTTGGCTCCCAAATGCCGAAAACCCAGAAGTAAATGCTCTGGTTTGCGAACATTTTTTGGAAGTTGAACACCCAACGCGGATTCCGCTTCAGTGCAGGAAGCTCTTGCAACCAATCGGAAGCCACGCCTTGCTTGTCCGATCATTTCGGAAGCCGAACGGGCTTCCGGAACGGATTACGTTCAACAACCGAGGTTTGACTGTAGTGGAGAGCCGTGACCTTAAGCTGGATAGGTCAATTCATCTTTCATATCTCCTCCAAGACTCCTTCCTGCTGTGAGTGTCTGGGATGACCGCTCCCTCCTCCGGCCAACTCCATCGGGCCTAGGAGGCAGGCCCACACTCACCAACACAGCTTAAGAGGCACCGAGAAGGGCAGCCTCGGTTCTTGCTCTGTAAATTACTATTGTTTGTATAATGTATTTTACATTGTAATGTAGCCAAAGCAAATTCCGAGTATATTGAAAAACGTACTTGGCCAATAAATTATTCTATTCTATTCTATTCTATTCTATTCTATTCTATTCTATTCTATTCTATTCTATTCCATTCTCTGTAACTGCTTTCTGATATTGGCAATTTCCTAATGATCCCCAACATGGAATTAGACTCCCCCCCCCCCAGTTGAACACTGGGTCAAAGTTTTCATTGGGCTATGCACCACAGCCCCAAGATCTGTGTGCCAAAGCTTAACATCAACTTTGAACATATTGAGTGTTGTTTTGTAATTAATGAGAATGGACTATGAAAGGCAATGCACTAATGTTATGATCCTCTTATCAGCTGAAGAACTCATTAGCTTGCTTTTCAGCGTGAGAGAACAAGAGAGCAAAGTGATGATTTGGGGATGCTGTACTGTATAATAGTTTTCTTATTGATTGTTTTTCCTGCAATGCCCTACCTCGTCTGCGATCCGCATTCTGGATTATTTCCATACACTGAAATGAATGTTCGCCATCACACAGCAAGAAATGAAAAGAAAAGGAAATGCAACAATTCAACTCTGCAGTGAGCAAGCAGTACAGATTTTCATTCCAGCAGCAGTATTTGGCATCTGTAGACCACACAAACATAATTAAACTGTCAGTAGAAAAGTTATTAAACATGCTGTTTTCCACCAGTTCCCTGTATTTATCTTCTCAGTTGCAATTCAAACAGGTTAAAATGCTACTCTAAGTCTTTGTGATATAGCAGAAATTAACCGGGGATTATATATTACCAGAGAAATTGGGTTTATTTTGCACTGTGTATATTTAATCTTCCAGATGGTCAAAAGATGGATTTGTGCTTCCTACCAACCAAAATGAAGTAAGATTAGGGTAATAACCATTACTGATCACACTATACACTACAAAAAGCAGAATGTTAACCTGGTGTAATAGCCAGATTTCAATATGGAGAACATCAGTTCAATTATTATTTTTAATTCCCACTGCAACACCAGTGCTTGCTAAATACTTAATGAAAGTGTTTTGCTTTTGTTTTTTGCATTGGCCCCTGCTGTTGGCAATTTCTGGTAGGTACGCAGCAGGTAATGTCTATCTATTTATGGTCCATTTCAAGGAATAAGTATGACACAAAGGAAAGAAATCTATGTTGGTAAAGCCCAATACAGTGGCTAGAATCACTAGCGGTATGTGTATGGTTGGACAAAATGGGCTGTATCCAACGGTCTCTTTGCTGCAGTGGAAAGCATCTGAGTTTCCTCATCTTTCCTACCTACTACCTTGGCCATTCTGTTCTGTAGGATGCCCCAGATGGGACTTGTCCACCTGGGAAGGTAGCCCATGTAGGAGAAGGAAAACTGGCCCTAAACCTAGAATCATAGAGTTGCAAGAGACCAGAAGGGCCATTCGGTCCAACCCCCTGCCAAGCCAAACCTCTGCTACCTTGCAGGATATCTTCAGGAGAAGAAAAGGCTAAGGAATAAATCCTACACAAATCCAGAGTGGAGTCCCTAAAATGGTTAGATGGCGCCTTGTATGCCTCCTTCCGGCGGCAATTCCTGCAGCCAAGCTGGTGCCAAACGTATTGCTCTGCTTTCCTTTGGACCACATCAGTGAGGCTGAGGGTGGGGTCTTTTTGTATGGGCAGCCCAGGACCTCCACACTGTCAGGCTTCAAGTAATTGGCTTCCTCCCCTGTGGCAGTAAACAAAGGATCAAACGAAAGGAACGTCTTACCAGTTAGAATCTTTAATAATCACAGAGAGAGAACAAATAACAAATCTCCTAGAAATGGTGGTGTTCCCAATTAAGGCTCACAGCCCCCCTGTCCCTATTAATCTACATCACTCCTACGTCTTGTAATCTGAGTTTGTACCCTCAATGCTTTCTGTTCTGAGACTTTCTGAGCTCTCCTCGACCTTGGGGAGGGTGGAGTAATGCTGTCCAACGACTGTGAATCTGTTAACCATCTCTCTCAGTATTCCTTCTCCTAGCTGTTCCCCATCCAGTATTTCCTAGCTTCTGCATTCTGAACGATACCCCTCGGCAAACCACTGTTCCAAATCTATGCTGTCCCACTGCTCCTGGGGAGATTCAGGATCAGAGGTGGAGCAGGGGGAGGGGGAGGCTCCCAACATTCCTCCTCAGTGCTGCAGCCCTCCTCAGCAAAGTCCCTGACACATACACACTGCCCAGGCTTCACTGCTGTGGTTTTGACTTCACCCCTCGAGGTGCACTCCATTGTCTCTTGAGACAGACAGCTTTCAGCATCAACTAGCTTAACCAAATCCCTTCCCTTCAAGCCCCTTAAAGGTCTTCCTTTTTTTAATTCCTGGAGACAGGAAGTAAAGCACATGAAATGTAGCAGAACAAATACCTAACCATGTTGGCAGATACTGATTGGAAAACACTGAGCTAAGAGGAAACGGCAGGTTGAAGAGAGGACAGGTTGAAAAAGGCAAAGATGAAAGGTTAACCATATCCAACTGAATTATGACAGTGAATATAACTCGTTTTCCCCCATCCTCTCTTTTAATATTTCTACAAGATAATAGGCAACAATCCAATCATTAAACAAAGGTGCCCAAGCAGGTTATTCAAGCAGCAAGAATGTACAAAGTTCATTTTAACTAAATGAAATAATACATTAGGCACTAATGTAGAGACTTCTTGGATCACAATATCTGGACTTAAGCTCTGTGCTTAAGTCTTATTACCCAGACTCACTTTTTTCTACTTGTCTAGGCAGCAGTCCATTGTCATTTAATATTAACTGTAATTTAGCGGCGAAACTCGAAAAATTAGAATATTGTGGAAAGGTTAGTTTCTTTCAGTAATTCAACTTAAAAAGGTGAAACTAATATATGAGATAGACTTATGACATGCAAAGCGAGCTATGTCAAGCCTTTATTTGTTATAATTGAGATGATTATGGCGTACAGCTGATGAGAACCCCAAATTAACAATTTCAACTTTGGGGTTTTCATCAGCTGCACGCCATAATCATCACAATTATAACAAGCAAAGGCTTGACATATCTTGGTTTGCATGTCATGAGTCTATCTCATATATTCAACTCCAGTAGCTAATGAAAACAATTGCTTACATAAATGGACTTTCCCACGATATTCTAATTTTTCGAGTTTCACCTGTATATATAAAATACTATTTTCATTACGTGTGCATATGAGCAGCATCCACTAGATGGCGAGCATCACCAAGGTTGCTTGTCAGCAATTTCCAGTTCTCTGAATCTGTGATTGCCAGATGGACAGGGATGGATCTTACAGTTCAAATATAGTTCTTGTGCTCATATTGATCAGCTAAGAAAGTGTAGATTTAGTCAACACGTCCCATTAGAAATAGCTTCCTGGATACTGCTTTTGTGCAATTCTTTGACCTGTCATTTCTGACTCTACCTGATTTACCAACTTTTTATCTCTGACTGAGCTATGGGAATACAAATTTGGTTGAAAAACTACCATACAAACCCAGAGCTTCCTGATAGCAAATGACACTGAGAAAATAAAACTATTCCCATATGTAGCGCCATACAGTCCTATGTTGCCAACAGACAATCATTATGGGTCTTCTATTTAGATCCATAGAGCTTTTACACTAAATACAAATTGAGATAAGGGACGCAGGTGGTGCTGTGGGTTAAACCACTGAGCCTAGGGCTTGCCGATCAGAAGGTCGGCGGTTCAAATCCCCACAACGGGGTGAGCTCCCGTTGCTCGGTCCCTGCTCCTGCCAACCTAGCAGTTCGAAAGCACATCAAAGTGCAAGTACGGTAGATAAATAGGTACCGCTCCGGCGGGAAAGTAAACGCCGTTTCCGTGTGCAGCTCTGGTTCGCCAGAAGTGGCTTTGTCATGCTGGCCACATGACCCGAAAGCTGTACGCCGGCTTCCTCACCCAGTAAAGCGAGATGAGCGCTGCAACCCCAGAGTCGTCCGCGACTGGACCTAATGGTCAGGCATCCCTTTACCTTTACCTTACAAATTGAGGTACTACCAACCAGTGCTTTTTTTCTATAAAAATGTTTAGGAGTACTCTCATTTTCCTACTCATATTGAAATACTGCCCCCAATGAGGCCAAACAAAATGTTTAGGGGGTATGTGTACCCCTGCGTACCCCCCAGAAAAAAAGTACTGCTACCAACTATCTACAATGCAATTTATTTATTTTTGGACATATTTTAAAAGGGTTTATATAGTTGCAAGCACCATGTACAAAAATACTAGCATTTAAGCACACCTTTTTAGTGACGAAAACGTACCAGTATGTTGTAGAAAAAATTGGGGTTTGCTTTTGCAGCCCAACTCCCTAAGGGACTCGGTGTCCCCTAAGTTCATGTTTGGTCAGAGAAGAATGGATGGAGGCAGGATCTGCCGAAAAGCAAAGAAGATCTTTATTTTTCTGTTGCAGCAGAGAGTCGCCCCCCCACCCTCACTTGCAAGGAGGTGAGAGACCAAGAACAAAGGTATGCAAGAACTTTTAAAGACTTGAAACTTCTTAACCGCTTAACCAAAGACCACCCAAAAGGCTTCATGCATTGGGGAATATTTTCCTAAATTTTGAAGGGTGAAGGTATGGTTTTCTGCGGAGTGTGTGTCTGCTATGTGTGTGCACCCTAAAATGTTATAACACATTAAAAAAAGAGAGAGAGAGAAGCGGTAGCCACGTTGTTGACACAGATCTTCCATGACGTTTTTCATATTCATCCCCTCTGCCACTAAACCCCCCCCCCCAAAAAATGCAAAACTTAATGTACAAAATCTGTAATGGCCCCTATGCATTACAACCTGGTCAACTTTAAGTCAAAAGCAACATGCTTGCAGAACAGAACAGCAGCTTTTACAAATGGATTTCTGCTGAAATTGAAATCGTTCCCTTGTTGATCTCAGCCTTCCATTCCAGGCCAACAGGCTATTCTGGCTTTTATTAGATGCAGTAGAATCCAAAATAGAGACTGAATAAAGTAATTGAATAGGAAGATAGTATACTTTAGCCACCTCCCCCCCCCCTTTTTGCTTTTATTCTCTCCCTGGGGGAAAAGCTCTTATTATCCTTTATGCTCAATCCAGTTGTTCCTTTTGGCAATCATGTAAATCCTGGCAACCGTCTCACAGCAGAAGGAGAAGTCAAATCAGCAGGAAGTTTCTTATGAGAGCAACAGGCAGCCGCGAAAGAAGAAAAACCCCCCCAAACAATCGCTCTCAAAAGTGTTGCATTTATTTATTTTTTAAAACTCCTTAAGAGATAAAAGGGGCCCTTATTCACTGAAAACACTTAGATATTCTTGAGAACAGAGTGCCCTCGATAATTGGTTTCAGCAAAGCCAGCGCCTCTGAGGGGGGGGGGGAATGCCATCTCTTCATTTGAAGCTGTTCCATTTCAGATCTGCAAATAGAAGGAAATGGGTCTCTCTTGCTTCCTTTGTGTTTTTCACACAAACGTTGACACCAGATTACGGGCAGGGATGACAATTAGGGTCCCTGGGTCAGCAGCATCCGAAAGCAGGACGAGACACCTGCTGATGCCACGGGTTTGCCAGCTTCTGGCAGACAAAAGAAGTCTGGGACCTGGAGAAAACCTTGCAGTAAGAGGGCAGAACCAAATGAGCGAAATGCTCCAGAAAAGGGCACGGTGGGGAAGGAGATTTGGGGGGGGGGAGCGAGAGAGAGACTGGGAAGAGAAAGTGTAGACCATCAAGTAACTGTGAGACCATATCCCAAACCTAAAGCACCTGGGCACATCCTAAGGTAAAGGTAAAGGGACCCCTGACCATCAGGTCCAGTCGTGTCCGACTCTGGGGTTGCGGCGCTCATCTCGCTCTATAGGCCGAGGGAGCCGGCGTTTGTCCACAGACAGCTTCCGGGTCATGTGGCCAGCATGACAAAGCCGCTTCTGGCGAACCAGAGCAGCGCACGGAAACGCCGTTTACCTTCCCGCTGGAGCGGTCCCTATTTATCTACTTGCACTTTGATGTGCTTTTGAACTGCTAGGTGGGCAGGAGCTGGGACCGAGCAACGGGAGCTCACCCCATGGCAGGGATTCGAACCGCCGACCTTCTGATCAGCAAGCCCTAGACTCTGTGGTTTAACCCACAGCGCCACCTGGGTCCCTGGGCACATCCTAGAGTGGCACAAATCTGTGTCCAGGGCAGCTGTCTACCAGCTCCATCTGGTACACAGGCTGAAACCATATCTGCCTGCGGACTGTCTTGCCAGAGTGGTTCATGCTTTAGTTGTCTCCCGCTTGGACTACTGCAATGCGCTCTACGTGTGGCTACCTTTGAAGCTGACCCAGAAACTACAACTAATCCAGAATGCGGCAGGTAGACTGGTGACTGGGAGTGGCCGCCAAGGCCACATAACACTGGTCCTGAAAGACCTACATTGGCTCCCAGTACATTTACAAGCACAATTCAAAGTGTTGGTGCTGACCTTTAAAGCCCTAAACAGCCTCGGCCCAGTATACCTGAAGGAGCGTCTCCACCCCCATCGTTCAGCCCATACACTGAGGTTCAACTCCAAGGGCCTTCTGGTGGTTCCCTCACTGCAAGAAGTGATGTTACAGGGAACCAGGCAGAGGGCCTTCTCGGTAGTGGCACCTGCCCTGTGGAACACCCTCCCATCAGATATCAAGGAAATAAGCAACTATCTGACTTTTAGAAGACATGAAGGCAGCCCTGTTTAGGGATGTTTTTAATGTTTTATTGTGTTTTTAATATTCTGTTGGGAGCCAACCAGAGTGGCTGGGGAAACCCAGCCATATGGGCGGGGTATAAATCAATAATAATAATAATAATAATAATAATAATAATAATAATAATAGTTGTTGTTGTTGTTATCACCTGTTTGATAGTTCCTGGCGGGCAGTGGCTGCACTTTTACAGTGAATCCTGATGCAGTGAATGCTAATACAATATTTCCCAAGAGGCATTGAACTGGGCAGATGCAACAGCTTTGGCTGAAACCCAGAGTGTCTTGGAAGGTTTCTGGGTTTGTCTAAGGTGGTGTGGTTTCTGTACAAGGTGCCCCAAGTCAAAACGAGAACTCCCTGCCCCACCAAGAACTCTGTGTCACCTTTGTGCCTTAGACACACACACACACACACACACACACACAAACTTTGGACAAATGTCTGCAAAAAGTGAAACTAATATCTCTATACATCCCATAAAGGAAAATGCCAGTGGGGAAAGGAGAGTAAACCCCACGAAGGGGTCAAGGAAAGGGGTGGAAGGTGACTGGTAAGTCAAGCTTGTCATCAAAGTAGGGCCGGCCATTCCATGAGGCATGGTGAGGCAGTTGCCTCAGATGGCAGATGGAGGCATATTTGGGAGGGGCAGCTGGTCTGGGCCCTGAGGAGCACAGCACTTGTCTTCTTGGCTGCCACTTGCTCCTCTCCGACTTCCTTTTGTGGCCTCAGCAGGGGAGAGTTTTAGTGAGGAGGTGGGAGAGGCAGCATTTTCCAATGGCTGGGATCACCGGGGACAGGGGACATTTAGTCCACTCCTCCATGATGTCTCCAAAGTCACACCTTCATTCTGTCCCAGATTTGAAGTTGTATTATGAAGTGTCCTGTCTATGCTGGTTACGGGATTGGATTTTGTTGAAAAAAATACAGATTTATTAGATTTGGAAGGTCATGATAATAGATTTGGGTGGCATGCATATTTATAGCATATTTATGGAAAACAAATATATTTAAATGCAGTGCTGCAACAGGAACAAAACCTCCCCTGTACCCTTGACACTGGATAACCAAGCCCTCATTAATAGGGGCACCCAGGACCATGCTGGGGTTGGGCAGCCAAGTACACTGGCCTCAGAGGGCTAGGTTGGCTGGAGGGCACACCAAGGACCTGCCAGACTTACGCTGTTTTGAGTTTAGAACTTTATTCAAACAAGACTTCTGCCCCAGGCCTCAGACAAGTTCTGTACGGGTCTGGGGGGCATCCAAAGGGGTGTCATTGTATTCCGAGGGCACAGAGATGGGAGTGCATATATTTGTAGTACACAGACATTTAGGACGCATGCTATACTTATTGGCATTTTGACAGTTAATCAAGAACAAGGATTTTGCACATTTTCCATTTGGGTTGGCTGCTGCTGTTTTTCTGTGGGCAGTGCCAATTTTAACACCAGCACTGCAACCACTGAGCAAGGCTGTTGCTTGGATCCAGTCCCCCCATTCTCCTCTTCTAATAGGAGTGTAAATGTGTGCACAAAATTCCAAATCCAGAAGAAGATCGGCCTGGTGGAGCCTGCTTCCAACTATGGATTCCTCTTGCTACATCAGGCCTATAAGAGATGCGTTCATTTGGCCCCCAAATTATCTGCTTCCAAACCCGCCCAAAATAGGTCAAGGGAAGATACAAGACTCTTAAACTTCACCTTTATGTTAAAGCATGTCGTGCAGCCATTAATTACAGATGGCGTAAGGTCTGCATTTGATACCTATTTTGCAGCAATCATTATCATACAAATTAAACTAAGCCACTCTGGAGGTGTACTTATATTCTGTCAAATAAGACAAGGGAAAACTTACAGGTCAGTGTCGAAGTGAGGTAATTATTAAAGATTTTATTTTAAAATGTATATTTGGAGCATCTGGCTTCAGTGATGAAATTGCAGGGCATGCAGTAGAACTTGAGTTTCAGCACATGATCTTATATTTAATTATGTCTTTGTAGTCAAGTGATAGACTCATAGTGTTGGAAGGGTGGCGCAGTGGTTTAAACCACTGAGCCTCTTCGGCTTGTTGATCAAAAGCTTGGTGGTTCAAATCCCCGTGATGGAGTGAGCTCCTGTTGCTCTGCCCCAACTCCTGCCAACCAAGCAGTTCGAAATTACGCCAGTGCAAGTAGATAAATAGGTACTGCTGCGGCGGGAAGGTAAATGGCGTTTCTGTGTGCTGCTCTGATTCCTGTTGCGGTGTTCTGTTGCGCCAGAAGCGGTTTAGTCACGCAGGCCAGATGACCCGGAAAGCTGTCTGTGGACAAACGCTGGCTCCCTTGGCCTGACAGTAAGAGCTGTTCGACAGTGGAATTTGCTGCCAATGAGTGTGGTGGAGTCTCCTTCTTTGGAGGTCTTTAAGCGGAGGCTTGACAGCCATCTGTCAGGAATGCTTTGATGGTGTTTCCTGCTTGGCAGGGGGTTGGACTGGATGGCCCTTGTGGTCTCTCCCAACTCTATGATTCTATGAAAAGTGAGATGAGCACCACAACCCCATAGTCGCCTTTGACTGGACTTAACCGTCCAGAGAGCCAGTGCGGTGTAGTGGTTAAGAGCGGTAGACTTGTAATCTGGGGAACCAGGTTTGCATCCCCGCTCCTCCACATGCAGCTGCTGGGTGACCTTGGGCTAGTCACACTTCTTTGAAGTCTCTCAGCCCCACTCACCTCACAGAGTGTTTGTTGTGGGGGAGGAAGGGAAAAAGGAGAATGTTAGCCGCTTCGAGACTCCTTCGGGTAGTGATAAAGCGGGATATCAAATCCAAACTCTTTACCTTTTACCTACAAATGTTATCTAGTCCACCTCTCTGCTGGTGCAGGAAATCCACTGCATTGCTAAGTGATGGTCATGATGATGAGCCTATGCTTAAGAAACTTCAAATGAATGAGAGTCTACCACCTCCCAAGGGAGTCCAGATGGTCTGTACTCTCAGGAAGTTCATCCTTATGTTTAGGGGAAGGTCTGCATGTCAGTGGTGGAGCATGTAGAAGGTCCCAGATTCAATCCCTGGAACCTCCAGGTAGGACTGAGATGAACTCCTTGTCTTAAACCCCCCAGGAGGACCACTGCCAGCCAGTGTAGGCTGCATTGATCTAGCTGGACCAGTGCTCTGACTCTATATAAGGCAGTGCTGAAGCAATGGTTCTTCAACATCAACTTCACTGCACTGCTCATGTGGTTCAGATGCCTGATTATCGTCTTCCAAAGCAACTACTCTATTCCCGACTTAAGAATGGAAAGCAAAATACCGTTGGACAACAAAAGAAGTTTAAAGACGCTCTCAAGGCAAATCTTTAAAAATGCAGTATAAGCACAGATAACTGGGAAACATTGGTCTGCAAGCGCTCCAATTGGAGAAAAGCCTTTATTGAAGAAGCGTGAACTCAGGATGAAAGGGAGAAATGAGCTAAGAGGAAGGCACGTTTGGCAAACCCTCACTATGATCAACTCCTGCCCGGAAACCAGCGCCGTCTTAAAGGGATCGGCCGCCCTGGCCGTCTTAAGGCCGGGCGCTCGTGCGCCAGCGGTGCAGCCGCTGCCGCCCATGCCAGTCCCGGGCAGGCTGCGAGCTGTCCGCCCTCGCCTCCCGTCCTGGGAGCACTGGAACGGCGTGCAGAGCCCTGCGCCGCTCCAGCGCCACGTCCCTCATCCCCTGCTCTCCCACCCCCCTTCCCGAGGGGCAGCAAGCGTGATAGGGAGGCAGCGGAGAGGCGGTACGCCGGGGGCGCTGAGGGATCGCTGCACCACGGCGGCCAATCTCCTTAAGACGGCCCTGGTAGTCAATCAATCAATCAATCAATCTCCTTTATTGGTATAAAAATATCAATTGTATACATGGATCAGAACACAACACAGTTAACGAAACATAGTAGGAGATATTTTAGGATAAAACTGTCCAGACATCATGAGGTATGAAAATGGCTCTTAGGACCTATGGTGATGTCATTTCATGGCGCCACTCAAAAATCTTGCCACATTCTCCACAACGTCATTACATTACTACAGTTGTTCAGCAGATAAGACACCCTGGAAGAGTCAGTGCGATAAATCCCCTCCTTCAATAAGGGAACCAAATACTTTTCATATATTTTTGTATAAAATGGGCAATAAAATAAGACACGTGTGATGGATTCGACCTGTTTTGTATGGGATTTTTGAGAGTCTACCTTGCAAAACTGCAGACGGTAGTGTTGTCAAAATCCCCTTTCTTATAATTTCAACCAATTGGTTTGGGTCCTAACCCCACCCCCCTGGGAGCAACAGAATATAGATCTACTCCTTCATCTAGGTGACTTCAAATATCTAAATATGGCTAATCATTTTCTCTTTCCACTTAAGTCCACTAAGGTCTCAGAACTTTGTTTTATTCTTGTTCCTTTTATTCTTGTTCCTTTTAGCGCTGAAGGTCTTTATTCCACCGGTTTTAAAGCATTTTATTCACTTGTTTTGCAAATGTAGCAGATAAGCCAATGGGATGTAAAATATCTCCCCTGTACTTATTTTCACATGTCTCCCTAATGTTCAAAAACAATATTTTGCATGTAGGTGTTCTGAGTCAATACAGTTAGTTTGAACAAATAACAACAACAACAACAACAACAAATTATACCCCGCCCATATGGCTGGGTTTCCGCAGCCTCTCTGGGTGGCTCCCAACACAATATTAATAAAAAAGCAATAAAACATCAAACATTAAAAACTTCCCTAAACAGGGCTGCCTTCAGATGTATTCTAAAAGTGAGATAGTTGTTTATTTCCTTGACATCTGATGGGAGGGCATTCCACTGGGCGGAAGCCACTACCGAGAAGGCCATCTGCCTGGTTCCCTGTGACCTCACTTCTTGCAGGTAAGGAACCGCTAGAAGGCCCTCAGAGCTGGACCTCAGTGTCTGCACTGAACAATGGGTGTGGAAACAAAATTAAAAATAAAAAAATTTCTTCCAGTAGTGCCTTAGAGACCAACTTAAGTTTGTTCATACCAAGAACAAACTTAGTTGGTCTCTAAGGTGCTACTGGAAGGAATTTTTTTATTTTTTATTTTGTTTTGACTGTGGCAGACTAACACGGCTACCTACCTGTAAATGGGGGTGGAGACGCTCCTTCAGGTATACTGGGCCAAGGCCATTTAGGGCTTTAAAGGTCAGCAAAAACACTTTGAATTGTGCTCAGAAAAACTCCACTAGTTCAAGAGGCAACTTCTTTTCCACAATGGTGAACTGGCTTCCTCTGGCAAGCCCAGAAGCAGGATATGAACAGAATAGCCCTTTCCTGCTCATGATCCACATCAACAAGCATTCAGAACCTCTGATCTCGGAAGCTTTGAAATTGCCGGCCTGCTTGCAATTTCTTCAGGCTGGCAGAAACGGGAGTGTTTTTGTTTTCTATTTAACAAACGCTGGAGATTTTCATTCACATTTCAATACTTAACTGGTCTCTTGGTATCCATTACAATATTGTCACCGACTGCTGGAACGCTACCAATGATTTGTTGTCAAAAACAGAAATTTCAAAAGCCTGCGGGATTAGTTGGGTCAGAAATTATGCACTGTGCTTCATTACCATATTACTGAAATTACATGCAGTCTAAACATTGTGTTTTTCCTCTTGATATATAATCACATCATGTTAAGATTTGATTCCAGAAGACTTAGCTAATTAGTTTTCATCATCTTCAGCTTATGTTTACGTTTCCTTGTAGCTGCTTGCAAGTCTCGTGCCAGTATTTTTCAGCGGAGTTTGTCAAAAGTAGTTAACCCTGTCTTTGCTAGTTGTCTCGGGAGAATTTAGTGCTCTGGGTACATTCCACATTCTGAAGCCTTTTTCATTTGGGAGGCGTCACTGTACTGTATCACACAAAGTAAGGGATGCAGAACCCAGAGATTCCTGATAGCAGATGACACTGAGAAGATAAAGGGATCCCCATATGTAGTGCCATACAGTCCTATGCCATACAGACATCTGAAGGCAGCCCTGTTTAGGGAGGTTTTTAATATTTAATGCTGTATTGTTTTTAACACTAAATTAGGAGCCGCCCAGAGTGGCTGGGGAAACTCAGCCAGATGGGCAGGGTATAAATAATAAATTATTATTATTAACAATATGTTGTCAACATAGGACATAGGTGGCACTGTGGTCTAAGCCACTGAACCTCTTGGGCATGCTGATCAGAAGGTCGGCGGTTCGAATCCCCGTGATGCGAGTGAGCTCCCATTGCTCTGTCCCAGCTCCTGCCAACCTAGCAGTTCAAAAGCACACCAGTGCAAGTCGATAAATAGGTACTGCTGCTGCGGGAAGGTAAACGGCATATCCGTGCGCTCTGGTTTTCGCCACATTGTTCCGTTGCACCAGAAGCAGTTTAGTCATGTTGGCCACATGATCCGGAAAGCTGTCTGTGGACAAATGCTGGCTCCCTCGGCCTGACAGCGAGATGAGTGCCGCAACCCCATAGTCGCCTTTGAGTAGACTTAACCATCCTGGGGGTCTTTTACCTTTACTATTTATCACACAAGGTGGGAGTAGGTGGAATAGTCACTCCCCCCCCTTTTTTTTACTCAGCTACATGCCTGCACATGACTGAATACAGTTAATGCAAGTTAATAGTGTGAGAGATCTCCATTAACGTGCATAGGAGGAAATAATAGGTTGGATCCCCAGCGATGAGTAGGGCTGGAATGCAACCGCCAACAGCAAGGACCCTGTTACCTCAAGTATCCTTGCAGAAGGGATGAGACTCTCTCCTTGTCCACTTCCAGCCTCTTCTTTTCCCCTATGCAAGCTAATGGAGCAATTGCTCTGTCGATGAAGTTGCTTTGGGAGAAAGGAGAGTCTGCACCCTTGGAAATGGCTGGGAGAGAGAGGCCTACCCCCACCAAGAACCCTTGGAGTCACAGGGTCATAGGTACATAGGAATCTGCCTTATATTTAATTAGGCCAGTGTGTGTGTGTGTGTGTGTGTGTGTGTGTGTGTGTGTGTATAAAAATAAATTTTATAATTTCCATTTCAAAATACCGGTACTCATTTAAACAACCTTAAATCAATGACTCCCCTTCTTCTCTTTTCCTTGGTTCATTTTGCATGCCATACATCCTGCCTATTTTACATGAACTAAACCACTCAGTGTTCCATTATTACATCCATCAAAACTTATTTACACTGTTGAATTTATCTTAATGCTACCAACATTTTTCAATGAACACAATTTTCACCTACCGTATATATTCAGTAAACATTTCCCAGTCTTCTTTAAACGTACATTCTTCTTGTTCTCTTATTCTATATGTTAAATCTTCAAGCTGCGCGTATTCCATCTGTTTAAGTTGCCATTCTTCTTTGGTTGGGAGCTCGCTCGTTTTCCATTTTGGGTGTAAGGTTCTCAAGTTAGTTGCTCATGAGTAAGCGGACAGAACTCCGCTGTTTCCTTTAAGGTTTTTATTGTGCAGACTATGTACAGTGCAGAGCTAAAAAGTTCATGTCTGTATCAAGTGGTGTCAGAATCCAGGAATGGTCCCTTCCGGTTCTGACCCCAACAAAAGAGCTTAGGAATACAAAAACCCCGCCTCCCATATTTTCGTTTCACCCCACAACGCCTTTGGGGCAATGGAAGTTGCGCACCCCCTGTATCACCCGCTGAACTGTGTGAGTGCTGGGTCTCTCGTGCATCCCCAGAGCCTCGACTCCTTTCCCCCTGAGAGACCTCCCCCTCCTTGCTGGATGCCTCACCACTCCTCCCGCTGCTAGAGGAGGTACTGCTGGCAAGGTGGGACTGGACCAACTAACTTTGTTCTTGGTATGAGCTTTCGTGTGCTCATATCTGAAGAAGTGTGCATGCACACTTCTTCTCATACCAAGAACAAACTTAGTTGGTCTCTAAGGTGCTACTGGAAGGAATTTTTTTATTTTTTATTTTGTTTCCACTAACCACTCGTTGTACACTGCTGTGTGAAAAGAAAAGAAAACTAGGGTTGCCGTACATCTGGAAAATTTCCCAGACATACACAGAATACCGCAGTCGGAATCAGTGTCCGGGTGGAAATAGGCACACAAAAAAATGTCAGCCCATGTCGGCAGTATTGTTTTTGCCGATTTCCCCGAAAAATAGCTCAAAAACGTTTTGTTTATCTTGGCGAATTTGCAAAAACAAAACAAAAAACAACAACTCACCAACGTTGTAAAAACAACAACAACACAACACCTCAACACAACTTTTCACTTTTCAAAATATGGCAACCCCAATGAAGTGTGTATGACTGGGGTATCTGATTAAGCTGGAAGGTGTCTTTCTTCTCATGCAACCATGCACAATATGCAGATGGTGAGAGAAAAATACAGTGGTACTCTGCTAACCCAGAAATAGTACCTTGGGTTAAGAACTTTACCTCAGGATGAGAACAGAAATCGTGCACCAGTGGTGCGGTGGCAGTGGGAGGCCCCATTAGCTAAAGTGGGACCTCAGGTTAAGAACAGTTTCAGGTTAAGAACAGACCTCCAGAACGAATTAAAGTTCTTAACCCAAGGTACCACTTTACATGACATTGGGGAATGGACCAAAAGCACCAGGCCCGCTCCTCACCCTACATATTTACTCCCTACATGCAAGTAATGCATAGAAAGGTCTAATATGTAACCCTAAACCTAAATAATTGTGCAGGAATATTTGTATAGTGGCTTTATTTGGAAAGTCCATTTTTTGTAAAACTAGTGAAATAGTGACTACATTTTCAATTTGCAATGGCCAACACAATATGTCCTGGCACATGCATGCTCGCGGAACAGGTCCTTGCCATCAGGCTGTTGCTATCACCACGTTTAAGATACAAATATTGCCTGTTTTCAAATATTATTTGTTAAGATGCGGTTTATGTAATAGGAATTACTGATCTGATATCAAACATCCTGGATGCATTCCATATGTGTGTTATTTACAGTGTTTTTTTCATTGTTGGTGAAATTGCTTGTCAGTTTTCTGACACAGTAATTAGATTACAACAGATCAGCCTCACTTGATGAGAAGCAAATGTTCGGGCCGTGATTGCTTATTTAAGCAAATCAGTTTGGATTGAAAATGAAATATTGGTGATGGCTTACATTTAAATTATCAGCAAGCTATATTCTACTGAGGCTAGTGTCCTTACTATGAAATAAGCATAAGCCCCACTGAATTGAAGAAGAAGAAGATCTGGTTGTCATGGGCTGTGGTGAAATCCTGGCCGGAAATAATAATAATAATAATAATAATAATAATAATAATAATAATAATAATATCCCGCCCATCTGACTGGGTTTCCCCAGCCACTCTGGGCGGCTTCCAACAGAACATTAAAATGCAATAATCTATTAAACATTAAAAGCCTCCCTAAACAGGGCTGTTCTGTATAAAGAAAGTTGCTCAAGTAGATTTTTAAAAGCAGCCAAAATTACAACAGGAGGAGCTTTCATCGCAGAGAATGATGGTACCATGTAGCTGTACTGGGTTGTGAGGGAAATTGGCTGGGGTGGAAACAAATCAAACAGCCAAAATCTGGTAGTAATCTGAACATTCTGGGATTCAATTTGGAACTATTAGTATATAAAGCCCCAAAGAATCTCGGACCAATGTACTGTACTTAAAAGACTTCCTTTAAAATTAACATTTTTTGAGCTACTTTTAAGGAAAATCACCAAAAGCGACACTGGATACGTCCGGATTTCCCCAGACATTTTTTAGCGATTTCCGCCCGGACGTTGCTTCCAACTGCAGTAGGCTATTCTGGCTATGTCCGGGAAATTCTGGACATGTGGCTACCCTTCATCCCAGCTACTTCCAGATTTCCCAGCTAAGGAGGGAACATCAAATGTTCATCCATCGCCCCACTTCAGGATAGCATGTTTGCCCCACCAACCAAGGAGGCATGTGAGCCTGAATTGGACAGCGAGGTGGTCAGACAGACACAGGTCCCATCAAGGCAGTTTCATTTCAGTACAAGAGAACAGGGAGTGTTTTTGCGACTGCCTTGAAACAGGAATGTCTTCTCTTCATTTCCCTGAGGGCAATGTGGTTTCATTTGCCTCCCCGTGACAGCATAACCGATTATGACATCATTGCGTTCCGCGTGCAATGGTGGATTCTCTAGGAACACGCAAATGAGAAAGGCCAGGCAAGAAAAATGGCAGCAAAGGAATAATAGGTGGAGAAACAAGAGCTGGGAACTACTTCAAACTGCGGGGGGGGGGGGGGGAGTCCTCCTGAGAGATTATTCGCAAAAGCTTCATACCCACCAAAACTCTCCACTCAGAAAGTTTTGGGAATGAAACTTTGGCACCAGCTTAATAAAAAACAAACTCAGTAGCAGGAGCTCACAGGATTTGGCATGTGAGCTGAAAAACTCAGTGAAGAGTGGATTGAAGCGAGGCCTTTGATGAAAGAACTGTATCAGAGATTATAAACACGCTTGCCAAAGTGTCAAGTATTCCTGCTACTGCCAGGGCCACCAATTTTCTTTTAGCTCAACAGGGAGCCCTACTGATTCGAGATGCCAAGGGCCCTAGTTCACCTTTTTTGCTGGAACGGATTCCTCACAAAGAAGAATAATCTCTCGTTTGATGTTTACTCACTTGGATACCTTTCCATATGCTGTTTGCGATTTTTATTTAATCTTGCTGAATGCTCCTGTGCATTAGCTGATATAGTCAAAATACCACTTCCCTACATATATTTACTATATAAAGATTACAGTCCTATCCACACTTACCTGAAATAAAACCTCACTCTTCTATGAAGAAGAAGATTGGGGTTGAAAGACCAAATGAAAGTTTGCGTTCATGGAAGCCAAATTGCAAGATAGCACAGTATCCGCTCTCCTACAATATGCAAAACAAGGATATATTTGCTGCTCAAATTATGTATTTGACTTCATTTTATTTTGAACATATTTGCATTGTGGTTGCATTGGGAGGAATTCAGTGAAGCAGTATGGCAATTGTTCCATCTGTGCAAGCTTTTCAGCTTGCCAAATGGAACAACCCCCCCCCCTCCCTGTGGTTTGTTCTGGGGGTTCTTCTGACACACACACCATAGCTGTCAACTTTTCCCTTTTCTTGCAAAGAATCCAATTCGGAATAAGGGAATTTCCCTTTAAAAAGGGGGGAAAGTTGACAGCTATAACACACACCCTAGCCAATGGGGGGGGGGGTAGGGGTACATGGGTGAAGGAGAGAGGGGGGAAAACCCTATTACACTAGCAGAATTCCTTGCGTGGGCTTCCACTAGCGGGACTAGTTAGCTGAATCCCACCCACTGTATTTCAATATAGTTTAACTGTATTTTACAACACCGCAATTTTTAAATTGCTGTAAACCACCCTGAGTAGTGCATAGGCAGCAGAAAATGGGATTTATCCCTCCCACTTTCAACTATAGCAAAAAAAAAAAAAAAAAAAACAGTTGCTGAGGTGCCATGTGGGAAGAAACCGTGAATTACAGCAGTGCTTTTTTAAAACCATGGCAGGCGATAGGTGTGTTCTGTGGGGGTTGGAAAAAGATTCTCATCTCTTCCAGAGAGTTTCCCTTTCCTTTGAATGGAAACTAAATAATGCACAATCACTGTTGAATAGAGTTAGCACTATTATAGTGTTAGCAGAAAAAAAGGCTTTTCATTGTTGTTTGGAAGTACCCACTGGCAAAAACTCGGATTTTATTTCAGATACAAAGGATGACACCATTGTAACTGTATATTCAACAATGTGGATTTAATATTAAGTGATAACAGGACCATTTCTGAAAGCATTATTATACTGAAACTATCTGGGTTTTATACCTAAACCAACCTAGACACGCTGGGCATCTCACTGTCACTCTGCATTCACCAAGACATAAAAAGAACCTAATTATGTCCAAATATTTACTGCCATGTATTCTGTTCAACCCAACAGCAGATCAATTTCATCTAAAGGCAAGCAGAGTATATTCCACATCAATTTATGCAAAGCAGTGACCTTATTTGATTCAAATGCAAAACTGCCCATTCCTATTGCAGATGAAATTCACCAGGGTAAAATGTTCAATAGAAAGATTACGTTTCCAGTGGGGCAGAAAGGTATTTGCCAGTGTCTCGTAATGGCTTGGATATAAACATCCTGGATTTAAATCAGCACAAAAGACAGAATAGCAATAATCTCTCAGAGAGGTTCTACAGAGTTCTTTGTCGCCTGCAACATTATGCAGGCTCCCCGCCCCAATATATTACAATAAGATCTCGAACAATTTCCAGGAGGAAAGAAATAGAAGGAAATAGCCTTCTAGTCATTTTCACGTCAGAAATGTGATGTATCTAGTGATGTCTGCCTTGCCAGATAACTTTGCAACTGGAAGGTGAAGGTTACATCATTCACATTATTTCCAGCATAAATGAAAAGCGCTGAATTCTTTGAACTGGAAGTGTTCCATCATTCCTTCCACCCTCTACAGCCCACTTCCCATTATTACGACAGCATTCCGGCTCCCTGATGCATTTGATCCTTGCCTACGAGAAGTCATTTGTCTCCTTAATGGAAATATATGAAATTTGCTTTAACAGATTTTACGGGTTTGAATGAAAGGTCCCTTCGAACGTTTCATAAATGCCCATTTTGTGAGACGTGCACAATTTGAGCATTTTTAATAAAAGGAGGTTTTGTTTTGCGATGTCGCTTGGCAGTGACGAAAAAGAGAGGGTCACTTGAAAGACTGACAGATGCCTTCTGGCCAAAGATTCTATGCTATAAGAACAGCCTGTATTTTCACAATCAAATAATATATTATCACTTAGTATCTGGAAAAGATAGGATTTTCATCACGCTGTATTGTCTTAGCAGAAGGAAAATGAATGGTTGTCCACTACACAGGCTTGCAATGTATGGCCCTGCCCTGCCATGTTAGAGATTGGGGAGCAAATAGCAGTTGCATCCCATGGTTGGATCACCTCATTCTAACTTCATGCAAATTCAGTATTGCGACATGGCACTACCAATTCTCCAATGGTGGTTGGGTGGTGACAGCCCTACATTTTTATGTATATAGGAATAAATCCTTATGTAGAGGAAGGACCAGTCATCCCATGTAGCCGCTTTAAGCATCAGATTCCATAGCGGGGCAGATCTATGTAAACGACATTAGACTAGTCCATTCTCAGCTCAGTAACAAACGTGTGTGTGCCTGTGGCAGTTTACTTTGAATGTGGGAATATGTTTTGTAAATGCTTTAATTAACCAGGTCTATTTATGGTTATTTATGGTTATCTATGTTTGTTTATGTTTACTTAACGATATCCTTCCACTTTGGAAGGAAGAGTGAAAAGGGGATCCGACAGGCAAATCACTGCCTGGATCCCTCCGCGGGGGAAAAGGCTCCAACTTTGAATATGGTAACGGTCGGTAGTCTTCTTCCCGCCTAAACTTAGCCCGGTAACAAGTCTGTAATTGGTTGTTATGCTTGTTATGACGTTGGTTGTTCTTCTAATAAACAGCTGCCGCTCCCTGTTTGGGTGTGGAGAAAGTGCAAGGCAAACCCAGCTAGAACATCGTTGCGTGGCAAGCCTAGGTAGAAAGAGAAACTGAAACCAACCACGCAGGGTAGCTAAAGCCTTCTTCATCAGACTGCAGTCTCCGTTGTTTTTATTTCGTTTTCATTTTGCACTTTAAAACCTTTTATTTGGCCGTTAGTTTTTGGCCACCTTTTAGTTTAGTTCTTTTATTTTGCGGATCATCCTAGAACTCACAGACGCTCGCAGAAGACTCACGAGGCATTCATCATCCGAACTCACAAGCTCAACCTTCAGGTTCCAGCCAGCGGACCCTTTTTCATGGCGCAGTGGGAGCAGGGCTCCAGAATTATCAGCCGTCCCATCCGCAGGCTGGCCCCATAGCTGGTGCCCAAAAGGCATCGGCTATCCCCACATTTGAATCTTTGAAAGCTAGAAGAAATAATGGATATTCACATGGAAGCATCATGGAAGCATCATGGAAGCAAATCCCATTGAACTCAACAGAGCCTGCATCCAAGTAGACATGTTTAGGATTGTACCGCACAGCATTTTCTGTACTGTATACGCAATTTAGATTGGCAGACTGCAAAGTGAGAGTCACAGCAATATAGGTGACAGGCTCCTGCAGATTGAGCGGACGAAACCAATGGTGGGCCCAACGATCAAGAAGGCAGTTTCTACACATGCTGTGGAGGGAAGTGAGGGGCAGGTGGGGCTTGTCAACTTGGGAAGGTAGCCCATCTAGGAGAAGGAAAACTCTGATCCTAAACCTCTGCCAACTTGCAGGATATATTTGGGAGAAGAAAAAACTACAAAAAGCCAGAGTCGAGTCCCTAAGATGGTTGATTGGCGCCTTGTACACCTCCTTCTGGCAACTCCTGCAGCTAAGCTGGTGCCAAACGTATTGCTGTGCTTTCCTTTGGACCACATCAGTGAGGCTGAGAGTCTTTTCGTATGGGCAGCCCAGGACCTCCATACACAGTGCCCAGTCTTGCACCCCAGGGAGTCACTTTGGTGCTGCTAACTCATCAGTTTGACTTCACCCCTGGAACTGCACTCCACTGTCTCTCAAGACAGACAGATGCCAACCAATTATTGGAGGAAAATTTTCCTGTGCTATACTAGTATGAACCACATCCTTTTGTGCATGTAGAGGTGCTGTTTCCTGTAACCAAAAGCATTGTGCAAGAAGGACCTTTGCCTCTGTTGCCACCTGTGCTTTCATGCCAGCACTTGAGCCAAAGTTATTTTCCTGCGAAAACCAATACAAACTGCTCTTCTTCTAAGCATAAAGGCTGCACATATTAAGGCAGACTGACAGACAGGACCGATTGACTCCACAGGAAATTGAACACCGAGAGTTACTGTGACCTGTGGAGATGGCACCTATGGTTAGAAGCATTTACTGGATAAAAATTTGCCAGCAAGAAGAGAATGCTAACTGTTCTGAGCATACGTACCAGCAAAATGTGTGCTGCATGCTGGAAAACACAGCAGCTTTTCGCCTTCCGTTGCTTACTTTACCCCCTCGAGGTTGGGAAGGAAAGACCAATATGACAAAGGGAAAATATTATGTCTTGAAATCTCTAGGTTTAAAACCATTCACCTTAATAGACTGGGGGGGGGGGGTAGGGTGGGGGGGAACCTCCTTAATTTTCCATTCGAATCCACATTCCCAGTACTCTGCAGATTAGTAGACAAGAGCTTGAAACAAGATCTCAAACTGATTTCCGGTTCGTGAAAGGGGAAACTGTAAATTCTAAACTAAACAAGCTCATCCCTTGCAAAGAACTTGATTTTCTTCATTAAAAGTGAGCAGCAACCCATGCATTGCGGATGAAGCAGCAGCAATGCAACGCTTCCTTTAAAAACAGGGCTGTATTATATTTTGAACTATCAGGCATGTTCCCTTGCCTTTCTCCCTGTCAAATGCAAACTAATGGGAAGGGCAGGGAATAAGGGCAGAATATACAGTAGCCTACAATGCTTCTTTAAATGGTTCCTTTTCTGCCGATCTTTTTTGGCGTTTCCATTCTTGCTTTTAGAAACCACTGCAACAGCGGAGGTTTGGGGGCCTTTTAGGAAGCTTTCATTTTCTCGCCTCTTAACCACATAATAGGAATAGAATTAGAGCAACCGTACTTGCTAGACCAAAACCGAGGAAAGGGGAACTTGGCCTTGTATTCTTTGAACCCGTGTGGGTCTATTTTCTATAATGTTCGGCAGTGAATCGCTCTTAAGTGCCTGCCCATTCACGAGTGTATGTTTTTCGTGGCAAAGGTTGCTAGATTGCAGGAGTACTCATCTCAGGAGGGACTCGCGATTCACCATCACCTTATTTTGACACTAAAGAAGGAAATGTGTATCAAGCAAAGGGAATAATAGGGGAAACGTATTAACGGTGTAACAAATATAAAAGGAAAAGGAGAGACTAGAATAATAATAACAATAATAGGAAAGTAAGAACTTTTACCTTGTAAGAGGAGGCTGGCTATCAGTTAATGTTTGTCGGTGGATCCCTGAAATATGACGACTGGTACTCAAGACTAGCAGAATTTGGAGCAATGCGCAGTGGTGCACTCAGAAGACATGCTTGAAAACATACACAACTGAAGCCTGTCCCTACAAGTGAACTGTAGATTGTTCACTGGCTTTGCAAAGACAGCAAAACATCAGTTCTGCACTATTCAGAAAGGTGTGAGTAGGTGTGAAGACTTCTTCCAGACAGGGGCCTTATATTGCAAATACTGTAGGTTGTTCAAATCTATTTTTTCTATGTGCACATTTGACACGCTCGCTTCCACACATTGCTGGGTTTCCTCAGTCATGGACATTCATTGCTTTTTCTGCTGCTTCCCATCCACAACACCAGGCAGAGCTTGATGCGGTGTATCTAGCGGTTGGCTGTTGAATTTTTTTGTCTCTCCCCTCAGTCGCGCTCCTCCCTACCTTCCACTACTCTTTTCTGTTCTGGGCATACATGTAGGTATTTCTGTACTTAAAAAAATAATGGGGTTGTCCCGGTTGAATCTCCACCCGCTCCATCTCTTCCACTTCCTCATGAGTCATCACTATGGGTGCTGCTACGTGCCCTCTGCCTTTGAGCTCTTTGCTCTCCTACTTTCAAGGCCCGCTGGGTTCTGGGAAAGGGGAACTCTGGAATGTTTTCTAAAGACACCATCAGCTGTCGCTCCCCTTCTTCTTCTTCTTCTTCTTCTTCTTCTTCTTCTTCTTCCTCCTCCTCCTCCTCTCCCATTATTTCCCAGCTTTCCCCCTCATCTGCCTCTGAACTGTGACCTCCCTCAAACCCCTGTTGTAATTCTGAACTGTCTCCTTCTTCTCTGGAAGGGTCAGGCTGGGGAGGTAGTCTCCACCACTCCTCTTCTGCCCAGTCCCTGACAACAGATCAGGCCTGATGCTGTCATGTGATGGCAGGGGGTAGAGTCGTAGCTACTGGGGAGGGGGGAGCTAGACAAGTCTTTTGCCCTGGGTGAAGCCTCCAGAGGGGCGCCATTGAGACTCCCAGCCTGTGTGTGTACACAAATGTGCATTGGGGTGTGTGCGCCAAACTGGGTCTTTGACCCAGATGAAATAAAGCCTAGTTTTACCCCTGGCAGTGGGACTAGTACAGGATTCAGCAGATCCTGGACTTGCCCAACACCTTTCTTGGAATGCCCCATTCCAGGGCTTTTGGCTGCTGCTGCTTTTGACCTTAGTTCTTCTAGTTGGAATATATATGCACATATTTACCCCAACTAGAAGATATATTCATTTACTACATTTCTATTCCCTCAGTATATGGATGTTAATTATTTATTTCATAAAAATTATACACTGTTTGCTTGTTTAAAAAACCCTCAAATACGGTAGTAAAAATAAAATGAATCCAGGAGTCTTGCTGCTCTTTCAGTTCTGCTGCAGCTTGCTTTTAATGGTCTTAAAACAAATCTGTATATACAGATTTATGGAGCAATAGACAGAAATGCAGAGAGTTTTTCTTCCTGAGGGAGGGCAGTGAGCATCACAAAACAGGGTGACAGTGCATACTTTTGCCCCTTATGGCAAAATTTGTAGATCTGGCAGTGATTGTATTCCTTGGATGAGCATTGTCAGTAAAGCTATGAAAGCTGTCAGAAAGAGTGACAGTAGTTGAGGATATCTATACAACTGACACAGAGATTATGGTGTCAGGTTGCACAACCCCAACCAGCAGAAATATAAAATGGCCCTGAAAATGTATTCATATATACTGCTGTCAACCTGCTTTTAAGCAATGTGAGTTGCCTCCGAACATTACAAATGATAGTTAGCCATTCACTCATGTTCCCCTGATGAATACTGGCAATGTAATATGAGAAGGAGCAGCCTCTTTAAGGTTTGAGATATTCTTTAACAGTCACGTGGTATATAAATTGTACAAAATAAATAACAGTGTCTATTGTTTACACAGATGCACCGTACAAACTCTTGAGACATAAGAGAGAAATTCAAAAGTCTGATTATTTTCCTAAGACGAAGCTGTAATCAATGTAACGAAGCTAAAAGAAAAGAAAGGAAAATGGAGGTAGAACTGCTCAAATTCCTAATAATTCATACTAAGCATATTGGAAAAGGTGATTAGGGTTGGACAATATTTGGCCCTCTAGGTGTTGCTAGACACAAACTCCCATCATTCCCTGACCACTGGCCATGATGACTGCAGATGTTGGGCGTCTGAACAATTTCTGAGGGGCCACAAGTTCCCCATCTCAAGAGTGAAGGAAGACCAGCTCTACGTTCAGCTTCAAAGAACTGTCTTGTGTTCTTTGGAAATGGGTCCGAAGATTGGAGAGTTTGCACCACAGGCAGCTATGGCAGTGCCTTTGTACCTTCTGTAAAACGTCCAGCCAAAGGCAGACAGCAGACAATGTCGAAGTGCTGTTTCGGTCCTTATCGAGAAAGGGCTCCCAGAAATGAACAGCAGCGACTCACCCTGCTGGTGGTTGTTGTTGTTGTTTGTTTGTGGTTTTGTTTTCTTAGAATGGGTGTCGCGCGAGGAGAAAGCACGTGCTACTGCAACAACATTACAGTAAGTGCACACGCATCAGATTAATGCACACGCATAAGATGTCGGGGCGAAAAGCAAGCGCAACCGACCACACCCCTGTGTTCTTTTGTTGCCCATTACAGCTTGAATTCAGTGCGATTTACTTCCGAGTGGGTGGGTGGGTCACGTCGTCCGGATCAGATTTCGGGCAACCTGTGCTACGGTATGAAAAACAAGAGTAGTAGGAAGCCCTATCAGGACCAACATCCTCTGAGTAAATTGCATTTGGCAAGCGCTACACAATGTAAGGATGCGCACTTTCAGCCGGCAGACCAGATGAAGAGCAAGCAACGGGTTCACTTTCTGCTTCCTTCACGACGCAACCCAAGTACGGAAAGCGGACTGCAATTCCCAATTCGCCCCGTTCGAGCCGGGACAACGCATGGCAGTTCCCAGAATGCACCGCTCTTCCTCCTTTTACAAGAGGTTTCTTGAAGGCTTTCTTGACAGCCGGCGGGCGGGCGGTAACGATACTTTGCCGCATGGCATGCTGGGAATTGTAGTCCTTACCCTCCCCTTAACGAACTGTATACTACTGTATCTGAGAGATGTCAGCAAGGGGCTGATTCTGATTCCTTCGCTCCATTAAAAACAAAAAACAACCCCACACAGAAAAATAGTGGAGCAACTTAGTCCTTGGCCTCAAAGATCCCGCGCTTCCGCCCGTCGACCGTTTGAGGGCGTACGTACATACGTCACCCACCAGTTTCTAGCCGTGCGCATGCGCCTCCTTCCACGCTCCCCAACGCCCAGCTACGCAAGGGACGGCTGCTGCTGATCCATCCAGTCTCCTCGGCTCATTTCGGCGCATGCGCGTCTCGTCAGGTGATGCTGAGCTGTCTCCGGCGGGGCTTGCTTTGGGTCTCAACCGCCTTATTGGAAGCCGCTGCCGTCTCGCCCCTTCCCCCCCCCCCCACACCCCTGCCGCCCTTTGTGAAGGAGCATCTCGGAACAAAGTCGGCGGCGGCAATTTGAGCGGAGAAAAGCCCCGGTGACAGGTCAGCGCGGCCTTCGAGACCGCCGGCGGGGTGAGCCCCACCCGCTTCCTCCAAGCGGCGGGGGCTGGGAGGGTGGGGAGAGATCCTGAACGGCTTCGGAGCCGTGTGGCATCTGGAGTAACGGTCAGCCTGTGACCGCTGAGGGCGCGAGGGAAGGGGGCGCGAGCGGGCGCGCGGGCGCGCGGAGAGGAGGGGTGGAGCCGCGGGGTGGGCGACGCCCCGGAGCCGCGCCTCTCCCCCTACCCCGCCCGCGCCTTGTCGCCGCTTTCCTCTCAGAGCGGCGGGCGCTTCCTTGGCCTTCGGTCTGCTTCCTTCTATCTCCGTGCGCTTTTGCTTCCCGGCAAGCAGCCGTGTTGGCAGCAGCGAAAGTGTCTTACCGTGATGTTTGTGTGTGTGTGTGGGGGGGGGGGGTGTCACATCGGAATTACCGGTACTTTTGTAAGACCGGGTTGCTCACCGAGGCAAGGCGGTTCGAGCATATCACACTGGTCTTGGTCCGACTGCGCTGGCTACCAGTTAGTTTCCGGGCCCAATTCAAAGTGCTAGTTTTGACCTGTAGAGCCTTAAACGGCTCAGTACTGCAATTAACTCAAGGACCTCTTCTTCCCATATGAACCTACCTGGATCCTGAGATCATCTTCTGAGGGTTTTATTTGTGTGCCTCATCCACAGGAGCTCCTAAGGGTTGCAACACGAGAACGAGTCTTTTCCATAGTGGCTCTCCCCAAATAGGTTCGCCTGGCACCTTCATTATAAACCTTTAGGCGCCAGGCAAAAACGTTCCTTTTTAACCAGACCTTTGGTTGATTGACATTCAATGCCCTTTGAAAATGTGTTGGGGGGTGTTATTGGGTGGTTGTTGCATTTATTTTTTATTACGTATTTTGTATTTTTGTATTGTGATTTTTATCCTGTGAACTGCCCCAAGACCTGCGGGTATAGGGCAGTATATAGAAGTTGATAATAATAATAATAATAATAATAATCTTCTGATGCCCCCATTTCCTGCGGCAGCTTTTTCCACACCTTTTAAGCCTCCAGTTGTAGGCCAAGGCCAAGTTTATGCCCACCATCATGAATGGTCTTTCCATCAATTAGGGCAGATACCCAACTCCAACTAGACTAGAGTTGTTCACTTTTGCAGAAATAGAACCGGTAGCATCCAAGAGGTACTTTGTTGCTATTGCTGCCCGCTGCCCATTTAATGTTCACAGCAGTCTCAAAGTTGTCCCTGACTTTGGGGTGACGGTGCAGCTTTGTACTGCATAAGCCTTCTGTAGGCCAGAACCTGCCTCAGCTTCTGCCATAAAATCCTCTTAAGGTGCCCCCACCCATTACTCTTCATAGGTTTTTGCCCACTTAACAGGGCTGCCACTCTGAAAAGCTGACAACACATTTTAGGTTGCAAAGTTACAGCTTTGCAATGGAAATGGGCTATAATTAGGGCTGGGGCAAGACATTTCGGCACCTGAGGAGGACCCTAGAATGGTGCCTCCTTCCCTGCCAGAGAAGAAGGCATCAAGGGTGATTTAAAACAGGAAGAAAGATTGGCAATAGGATCTGCTACCCGGGTGAGTGGTTGCCTCACCTTGCCTAATAGGTAGGCCAGCCCTGACTAATGCTCCGTGGAAGCACCTGTGTCTGGGGAACCTGTGGCCATCCAGACATTGTTAGACTGTAGCTCCTATAATCTCTTAACTGCTGACCAGGCAGACTGGGGCTGATGGGAGTTGAAGTTCCTGCGTTGCAAGGGGTTCGTCTAGATGACTCTTGGGGTCCCTTCCAACTCTACAGTTGTATGTTTCGGGGGGGGGGGACACTGGCTTCCCACCCCTGCTTTAACATGATTCAGGTATTGCTTGCCTGAGTGTCATTGTCAGTGGGTTTGTGCATGTCTTAATTCAGCATAGGATTAGTTTGCAAGGTCCTGTGCAGAGTTATGGTAGGAGTGGTCCCTTTCTTGAAAGGAAGCAGAATTTGCTTCTGAGTAAACTTGCACTGGAATAGTCAGTGTGTGGCGGGTTGGTGTACTTTTTATGAAATAATGGAAACACGCCAGAGGCAGTCCTAGTGGCATTACTGTATTGTTTGTCTCTGCCATTGAAAAAAGAAAGGTTACTTAACTGGAGTAAAAAGGTAAAGGTAAAGGGACCCCTGACCATTAGGTTCAGTCGTGGATGACTCTGGGGTTGCAGTGCTCATCTCTCTTTATTGGCCGGGGGAGCTGGCGTACAGCTTCCGGGTCATGTGGCCAGCATGACTAAGCCGCTTCTGGCGAACCAGAGCAGCGCACGGAAACGTAGTTTAACCTAAAAACTGTTTAAAGTATTAACACTCATAATAGAACTTTGCAGGAGTACAAGAGTGACTTTTGCATCCATTCGTTCAATTCCTGCTAATACTGTACTCTGTAATCCTCTAAGAAGCTCTTAACAACTTTATTTTATTTTACTTTATATATATTTTTAAATCACAAGTTTCCAAGGCAGGTCACAGCAATACAGTACTGTATACAGTTATAAAAAATGAGTAAATGTGTTCCAACCAAAACCAGAATAATATAGAATCAACAAAACAAACTAACTGTCAAAGGCCAGGGTAAAGGCCAGGAAATGAAGATGCTAGATGTACCTCTGAAACATCTTGAAACAGGAGGTTTGATATATTCAATGAATGTACATTAATTTTACTGGCTGCCCCTTCAGAATTAAATTCTGATTTACATGCACTAACTTGTAGCATACAACTTTTATTTAATCCAGTTTAGGAATTTCTTAACTGAACAGGGACTGTATCTCTCTCAAAATTGTTATTTGGAAAAATTCTGCCCAGCAGGTATTAGCTGTCTTCCTCCCCCCTGTATTTATGTACTTATGCCAACTGTACTTATGCAGTTGGAATTTTCCTCTCCTATGGTGCCTTTGATTGTTTTGGATATAGGAGTTGGGTTTGCATTTCTCAGTTGCAAACAAACAAATACAACTTGTTTGAAAAGGATGCACTGCATTTTAACTGGCTCTATTTCGCTTAGACTAGGGGTGGCTAACCTGTGACCCAGTTATTGTTGGTCAGCGATTCCCACCATCTCTGACCATTGGCAACGCTAGCTGAGGATTACTGAAATTTGAGTCCAGCAATGTATTGAGGGCCATATGTTTCCCATCCCCTGTTCCAGACTTTGGAATGCAATAATGCAAAAATTGAGTCCAATTTTGGAATAAAATATATGTCTTCTAAGGAATGTTAAAGTTTTTCATATGAGCATACATTTATTCTAAGGAATTTATAATAGATTTGCATAAGGGCCTTTCATTTATGTATATATAATTCTTCATGTAATCTTTATTTTGTTGACAGATTCTAATCATGTCTGATAAAAGTGAGCTGAAGGCTGAATTGGAGCGTAAAAAACAACGCTTGGCCCAAATCAGAGAGGAGAAGAAGAGAAAAGAGGAAGAGCGAAAGAAAAAGGAAGTAAGAACTTTTAAAATTACATATGTGAGATGATTGTATCTCAGCTTAATAAATTGAGATCAATAAACAAAGGAGCTTTATGCACCTGCTTCACTCCTCCCTACATGTGAGGAGGCCAAGGTTTTGTTTAAGCTCACAGAAGCACATACATATAATGCTAAATTGTGGTTTAGCATTTGTGTGATCCAAGCATGTGTGTTGCATGCTAAAAAAATCATTAGAAATGGCTTCGCTCTTTTAACTGGATATTCATTAAAATGTATGCTGTCTGATGACTATATCTGTGGTGGATGAAAGATGACAGCTATGTGGCACGTTGGGTGAGGTAGAAGCTTTCTGCATCTGTACTGTCATCATGAAGCTTGGCTTTGTACTCCAAGTCTTACTTCTGTCCTGTTCGTAGACTGCTCCAGTAGCAGCATAGTTTAGTAGCCTTCAGGTTATGAGAACACTACTCTTCCATCGGCTCAGCTAGGAAGTGATTTCCTGGCAGGGCTCATCTTACTGTAAGGGAAGGTTTTTCTGTAGCGGCATTACCAAAGGCAGTTCATTTACTCTGAGGCATTTTAATGCTGCGGTATGCTTGTGCAAGGGCATATGCATTCTGAAGTATTAAGATTGTAAAAAGAAACCAAAAGCTGTCCAGCATTCTGCTCTGGGATGGCTCAGTCAGTAGAGCCTGAGACACTTAATATCAGCGTTGTGGGTTTGAGGCCCATGTTGGGTAAAAGATTCTTGCATTGCAGTGGGTTAGACTAGATGAGCCATGCAGTACCTGCCAACTCTACAATTCTATGATACTGTACTCTTATTTTTGGTATTCCTCTGGCATGCCAATATTGGGTGTGTGTAGAATTATTGGACCCTATGGTAATGATTTAGCAATACTGGGGGGAAAATGCATATTTAAACCTTTCTAATTAGTGTTGTACTATTTTTGGAATTTTGGTGTACAAGCACAGGAGAACAGTTCAAACTGGAAATATTTTTTTAAGACCCTAAGACGAGGTCAGTATCTAAAATCACCTTGAATCATCCTGGTTTAATCTTAAATTGACTTTTTATGTTTAGCAAAAAGTTGTAAATAAAATTAGTGTATTTATGGTTAGAATTTTGGATTAGAACCAAGAAGACTAAGATTTAAACTTCTGAACAGCCATAAATTTCACCTGGCTGACCTTGAACCATTTACTATTTCTCAGTCGAACTTGCCTCACATGGTTCTTTAAAAAGGAAGGAGAGTGACATATGCCACTTTGAGGCCCTGGGAGAAAAGATGCCTTATACATGTAATAAATAAAAATAAGAATACAGTGACATTTTAGTACTTTCCTGATCTATAGCCAGTTACTTTGCAGTCTTCATATGCTGGTAAATTGGAAGTTGGTACAAACACTGCCTTAAGTGCACAATTGGCAGCGGTGATGTGTAGGTTTTTGACAAGCAGCTGGTATGAATCTGGGCTCTATTTCAGCAAAGCATTTAAGACCTGCTGAAGTTAAGCTTTGATGAACCAACTACTTTTTTTGAATGTAACTTCTGTGTAGTTGAACTGTACAGTAGTCAGGTATCTCAGAGCACTATGTGACTGAACAATCCAGATATGTCAGTTAGAAGCTAAAAAAAAATTCTCAGTACATTGCAAGACTATGGTTACAGAAAAGTAGCTGGCTGTTTTCTAATGGCTCAGTTTGATACAACTTGCTTTTTGATAAATATCATGGATCTTTGAATTTGCATAAATCTCTGGAATGCAAAGGCTGACATTGATATCTTTAAAGTATTCACTAATTAGGATTGAGCCCATTTAGATGGGCTTTTTCTTGTAGATTGGGCATTAAAAAAGACACAAACAACATCCAGAAATCACAGAGTGGGGGTGGATTTTTTAAAAATATAAAATCGTCTATTGCTAATAGACTGTTGCTGATATCAACAATAGCCTATTGCTAGCTGTTTCACTCCACAACTATCTTTGCCCTTTCATACTGTCATAATGTTATAACCTCTATAATTCATGTAGCCCAAACAATTTTTGTCATGGGATGCATGTCCCTGGATCCCAGTCAAATTCAGTGGGCTTTGGGTGTGTGCTTTTTGGCTTCTGTGGGAATTAAGAACATAAGATCCCTGCTGGATCAGACCAAATTCCTATCTAGACCAGCACTCTTGTTTCCCACAGTAGCTAACCAAATGCCTGTGGAAACTCAACAAGCAGGAAAGGAGAGCAATTGTACTCTCCTGTTGTTCCCCCAGCAACTGATATTCAAAGGTAAACTACTTTGGATCCCAGAGGTAGCATGTATCTGTCATGACTAATAGCCTTTGCTAGCTTTAGTCTCCATAAATTTATCTAATCCCGGTCTATGTATTGTATGAGGTAGTCTCTGTTCTGAATCTCTGACCATTGCTTCTGGCTTCTAGTATTAAGAGAGAGTGTGTGAAAAGCTTCTTTCTATGCATTTTCTCCACACTATACATTTTATACACTTCGGTCATGTCTTACCCTTACTCACCTTTTTCAAATCTTGTATAAAGTGTTAAAATATTGGCAATTTTATATTTACTCATTAACATGGAAATCATCTTTTTTCACACCTGCCACAGACTTGGTTGATATTTACATTGAGCTATATCCTCCTGCCATTGACTGATTTTAGGGTAGACCCTTAGGCCATTTGTTGGTCTTGGGCAACTTGCTACAGTAATAAGCTTAAGTTCCTACCCCTATCCACATTTGCCTTGCTCTGTGTTGTGACCAAGAAATGGCTAGAATTGGCACAATTCTTCCTCACTGACTTTATCAGTGAAATACAGATGCCGGTATTCTTACCTGTATCCCATTTCTATGAAATGAAGTAATTTTTCTTTTAAAAACTTTTCCTTGCACATAAAACAAGTGGTATGTGAAAGTATGCGCTGTCACCTAACTTGTTATTTTTTTTTAAAAAAAAAATATAGACTGATCAGAAGAAAGAAGCTCTTCCTGTACAAGATGAGTCTGACCTTGAAAAGAAGAGACGGGAAGCTGAAGCCTTGCTTCAGAGCATGGGTTTAACGCCAGATGCTCCTATGGGTACGAATTATAAAGAAAATTTATCATGAATATCTCTCACCACCACCTTTGTGGTACTTGTATTAGCATGAAAGTTGTTACTCACATATGCATGTATCTGTTGTATGTTCATTATTGCCACAGCTTTTCTTCTTGTAACTTACTGCTCATATCGGATTTTAAATATGGCCATGTCCAGATAAGTATAATTTGATCATTTATTGTTACAATATTTGGAGCATAATCCCAGAGCTTTAAAATTGTCCTATAAAACTAAATGCTAAAGTATTTATTCACACTATATTTCTAAAATATAAAAATGTAATGTATGAATTGGGTGCAGGGTTTCCCAGAGAGGCTTCTTCTGGAAGAATGGTGACGCCAGCTTTTTTTTGTCCATTTCACTCTTTGCCCTGTACCCTCCCATGACACTTCCCATGATGTTCCGGAGGGTCTCCTGGCCTGGCAGACCAGCTTTGCTGGGTGAAATTGGTGGAAATTGCCTATTTCCTTCCTCTTATGGGAGTATCCCATGAGTGGAGTTCTGCTTGTGGAAATTCAAGATTCAAGCCAACGTTTCTGTTATTTCTTAAAGTACCCTTTAAAAAAGTGTTCAGGTAGAATATCTTAAAACTATCTGAGGATTTAGCAAGTAGAAACAGGAATATCTTCCTAAACTGAACATATATTTGTAGTTAATACTACAGATGCCATAATGCTTAAAGGACAGTATTTTCAAAGTACTTCTAGTAATTTTCCTTTTAAATTGCTAAAACTTTTAATGGTTTCTTGTAAGATATCTGTAGGCATATAAAAAGGAGATGATAACTCTGCCACAAGGGGGCATTGCAACATTGCAAGAGATTAGATAAAAGCCTACCCTGCATAGACATGTTACTTTTTCAGTTTTTTTCTTGGAATAGGGCAGCTTCCTAACCAGTACAAAATAAACATTTTGTCCGCATGTACCTTCCTTTGGCATCAAACACTGAGAGCCAGTATTTCCCAAACACAACATCCATCCTTTCGCCTTGTCGGCAAACGAAAAGGCTCCTCTTCTGTGGCCCAGGTGGATTGGTGATCCTTAAGGGCTGCAAATTCTGGCAGAAGATTGTGAGGGGCCCAGTATCCCCTGGTCCTTGATCCTCCTGCAGTTTTCGATCCACCACTCCGTCAGTGAACATCAGGAGGGAGGGGGATGAATTGGCATTCAGAATGGAATATGACCCATGGAACACCCACGTGCCAAAATCATCTGCTTTGGTGATGTAATTCTTGGGCAGCAGTCCATAGCACCCTGTCACAAGTGAAGTGCCATAAATCCAGACTGTGCTGGTGGTGACCTGCTCCACGGGAGACATGAAGATGAAGTCCCCTGGGACAAGCTCCAGCTCATCATCGTTCTACAGAATATATGGGTAGATCACCTGGAGGGTCTCGTGATTGGCAAATCTAAGATCCCAGGAGAAATTGCGGCCATCCAGCTTGACATCTATGCTCTGAGCTAACTTCTCGAGCATTGGCAAGGGGCTGGCTTGGAAGTGATAGGCCAGTGTGACGTGGAGCTGCTTCTTGTGGGGTTCCATGTGAACATCGGCTTTAGAAGTGGCTTCCATAGCAAAGTCTGCAGCAAATTTCTTGAGGACCTCGGCGCTGTCCTCTTGACAATGTGATTCCTTGGATGTGATTCCTTGACTCCTTGGATGTGAGGGCAATCTGGCTGCGACACAAACATTTTTAGTGCAGTAGTATAACTGAGGCAACCTCCTTTTGTTTGTGTCTAGTTTTCAAGCTAATGTCTTTCCAAATACTAAACAGCCTTTTAACACTGCTGATGGGAATATTTTGAAAAGGGAAAGACACTAGTAGAACTTGGTAGTCACACTTTTATCAAATATAACTTCATTGGCCCTTTTGTTGGAAACTGCTTCCAAAATTTCAGGGCTGGTGGTACAGGAAGGGCCTTAATCTTTGGTGCTCCTGTGAAGATTATCATGTTTGGCACTGGATCGTAACTGACCATACCATTTTATGCACAGGAGTAAGTCCTATTTTGTTCAGTTGGGCTTAGTCACCAGTTTTGTTATGCTTTGATCATTTTGATTTAACGTTTGAATTGACAAACTCTCCTTGTTGTTCAAAAAACTATGAGCTAATTTTATTATTATTTATTTATTATTTTTATTAATCGGCTACTAATTCATCTTAAGTAGAGTATGTTCAATTTTACTTCATTAACAGGCCAGTTCTAAGTGTATTTATGAGGTAAATAGTAATAGGCTTCTGAGGAGGTAGAACAGATTAAACCACTTCAGACTATAGGAGAGTGATCACATTTTTAAAATACTTACCGATCGTTAAAGGGAAAGACATGCAGATGGAAAGCATCCACACTGTGGAGTGGTCTGAACAACAGGAAATTTTTTGCATAGGGGAGCATTTAACATTCATGAGTTGTATCCAGGTTGTTCTGTTCATGCAAGGAATTTCACTTGTGCAGTAGAAGACTCCCTCCACAAAATAATCTACTTTGGGGGTCCAACTTTCTGGAGCAGACTTGGGAGCGTGAGGTGCTTGTGGGGAGAGGAGTTGGAAGAGAATTTTTGTTGTACAAGTGGAATGTGTTGTGTGAATGTGATAACATTTTTGGGCACAACTCCATGTTTCTGATCTGCTGTCTGCAGTGGTTTAAAATCTGTTCTACCACTCTCTACTCTGGCTCAGGTCTCACTGAATTGGAAGGTATTTGCTTCCTAATCAATATTACATGTAAACTACTTTATTGGAGGAAATACTATAGTTTCCTCTAATAGAAAAAGGCACCTACAATATTTGAAGGTTCTAAACCAGAGCTTTCGAAACCTTTCATGTTGATGACACACTTTTTAGACATGCATCATTTCATGACACAGTACAGTGGTACCTCGCAAGACGAATGCCTCGTGCAACGAAAAACTCGCTAGACGAAAGGGTTTTACGGTTTTTTAGGTGACTTGCAGGACGAATTTTTCTATGGTCGTGCTTTGCAAGACGAAAACGTTTTGCGATTCCCCCCCCCCCCGCACAATGCATTCGTATGGGAAACTGCACTTCGCAAGACGAAATTTTCACAATATGAAAAGACTCACGGAACGAATTAATTTCGTCTTGTGAGGCACCACTGTAATTCAGTTTTACTAGCAAACAGGAGGTTAAACTAACCACTTTGCAGCTGCCCTGGAAGGAGCGCAGGGAGCGTTTGTGCGACACACCTACACACACTGTTGCAACATACAGTTTGGAAAGCTCTGTTCTAAACCATCATACTGTTTAACAACCAATAGATGGCAGTAGCAACTAGTTAAAAACATAACAAAGAACTTGATTCAGCATGTCCCTCTTAGAATAATCAAATAATGAGTTGTGTCTGTCTCCAGGACTAAGTGTTAGTGCATATTCTTTGAAAACAACATGAAAATAGCAGTACATTAAAAAAAAAACAATGTTTTGATTTTACTAGTCCTATAGAAGGATTAATGTGTTTTATTAAAAATACTTTCCCATTTCCAAAGCTTATATTTTCATATTTTGAAGACACTGAGCAGTGGTGAATAGCAAGGTATATGATTTTTAATATATCGCTGTAGAATAAGACATTCTGTCCTTCCCCTTTCTGAAAATATTTCTTATAATTAGCAATTATATCTGAGATTGGAACACTTTTCATTCCTTTGTATAATTCAAATAAGAAATCTGAATATCAGTTCAACTGCATCAGCATAATAGTTATTGATGGACTGGTTCTGGAGTTTCCCTTTCCCAATCAGAACTGCCTGAGATTTTCCATGTGGAAGATGGGAGATGGGGGGAAAACTTTATTTGTCAATGCCACCTTCCTTTTCTATTTTGGAGGATCCCCAAATCCTCCAGAGCAGCTTTTCTGGGGTCTACAGAACAAAGAATGAATCTGAAAATTGCCTCTCCTTCCTCCAGCAGAAGCATCCTGTAACTCATGGAAACTCTGAATCCAGCTCAATACATACTCCCATTTATCCTCAGTGAAAACAAAATTACTTATTGTGGGGATATTTGGCTCTGAAAAATGCAGTTTTTGGATAAAAACCAATGTAGAGACATTAAAACTTGTACATCTTTATTGAATGTTGCACAAGCATAATTAATTGAAAGGCACATGTTTTAGGTTGCATGCTGCTGCTTATCATTTACCATTCCAGTTGTACTAAATTTGTATCACAAAATGTTATAAACAAACTTCCCTTTGAGGTGAGGCTTTAAAAAAATATAATGTTAAGAATTTATAAATCAAGGTTTAGCTGAATAGAACAAACTGTTTTCAGTAAATAATTACAAGTTTAAAACACTGTTTTGGAGAAGAGCTTGTTTTATGACTCCTCACCCCCCCACTCCAATAATAATTGGCAGTATAAGATATAGCAACCCCAAATTCATTGTGTAAATTTTAATAACATATTTCAGTTTCTGAATAACATTTTCTTAGCAAAGTATTAAATTGTAGATTCCTTATTTTCCCAGCATTTTGTATAAAGTATACTTGCTACATAACCCCAAAATGCATTAAATGCTAAAAACTGCATGAGTCTCCAGCATGATATGTTAACATTGTCTTTTCCCCTTTTTTTCTATTATTCATTTTCATCCATTTTATTTTATTTTTTGTTTACCATCACTTTTTTAATGCTTCCATGTTAAATTAATTTGGAAACATCCTAAGCTGTGCAACCTCTACGACTAGTAACAGCGGATACCTGTCTGTTTCACTATTTAGTCCCTCCTCCTATGTCTCCATCTTCGAAATCTGTGAGCACACCAAGTGAGGCTGGAAGCCAAGATTCTGGTGATGGTGCTGTTGGTTCTAGGTATGTTTTCTTAAAGATTTCCGGATTAAATATGTTGGGGTCTCAAAAGTGCAGTACAGTATTAAAATTGAGAAGTGTTAACGTCACTGAAAAAATAATTTTCTGCTTTAAAAGTATAGCACAATCTCTCCAAACATGTCATAGGACCCAGCAGAACCCTCTCCTCAGCATGCCTTGGTCATTAACCAGAATGAGAGGTTGGTGTGATTTCCTGTTTCCCCATCTAACCTTCTCTTTCTATTCCAGGGCTCTACCGAAGAACGTACTTTAAAGTTTACCAAAACTCTTAGATGAAATCTTTGGTTACAGAGGAAGGGTTAGATGAGGAAGTGGGCAGTGTGCCAGCATCTGGTTCTAAGTAATGAGCAATTTTCATATAGTAAGGAGGGAGGGATTATACCATATTTTTATTCTAAAATACCTTAATAAATCACATAGTTCACTTAGCCAGTGTTTATCCAATGCTGCACCCCAGTTCATTGTTTCTTGTTTCTTGTTTTTAAATTCAACTTATTCCTCTGTATGCTCAAATATCAGGAATGTTCTGATAGTCATTCATTTTACCCTGGGATTGGTCTATCATCACTGGTGGGGGGGGTGCACACACATACAGACATGCTTATGCGCTGAGCATTGGTATTTTGAGCAGATGTCAAGATCATCAGTGCCATGAGTCAGGTTAAACTGGCCCACATTTGGATGTAAATTATCTCCCTGAGGAGCCCAGTCCCTTCCTAAAAATTGGTATTGTGAGAATTTAGGATTGAGTCATATGATTGGCTTTCTTGGCTGCATCCATGTACATGGAGCATACAATCTTAAGCTGAAGTGGAAGTATCATTTCACTACTAGATATTTCCTCCTGGTGGGTCACCAGTAAGAGAAACTGTCATTCTGTATAATTCATATAGTCATAGATAGCCTTAGTTTGCCATTGGCATGTGGTTGGGTGCAGTCATGTGCAGATGGATATAACTTGTAGTGTAGTACTTCAGTTGTGACTGTGGACTTCGCTTCTGCCATTTAAGACACTTTCTTTGTTTTGGAAAAATGATGGTATATCTGACTGGAGTCCGCAAAATGGGGTAGAGTTCCACTTTTTATTGGAAAATAAGGAGGAGTATATTTAGGTTAAGCACCTAGGGGACAGAACATATACCGGTACTTCGTAAATTCCACAGTCACCTGGCAATGAGGGAGCCACAGTAGCACCAGTCCTTCATGTGCCAGAAGGATTGCATGAGAATTTCTGGATCATATAGGAGAAGCCCATCTGGTGGCTTCTCCTACATAGTTTGGGGATTCTTGTATTACATTTGGTGGGGCATAAAAGAGCAGCTGTGCTTCTGTGACTTCCCTCCCATGAGAATTATATGAATACCAAGTCTTACATCATGGGCTTCACCCAATAAATTGTGTTGATTAAGGGTTCTAGCCAACTGTGTCTATGGATGGGTGGAACACTGTTTCATTCACACAGTGTGAATTCCGCTTTCCCCTCACCCCTGGAGCCCCCTGCAGGGGGGGTGCAGGGGGCAGGAGAGGAAGGGGGTGTTCTGTTCTGTGAGTTATATCCAGTATGTTGGTTGGACCACTGGAGTTAGCCTGGTCCTAGGGGGTTAAGAGTTATCTCAGGATGTATGTTCTTCCATACAAAGCTGCCTGAATCCTAAGATTGCCTTCAGTTGCCCTGTTCTCCATCCTTCCAGCAGCAGGACAGGACCTTTTTGGCTGTAGTACCAAAACTAGAATTTATTCCCTGGGAAAACCATTAGGTTCCCTTTTGTCTGCTTTAGGCAAGTTTTGAAGAACTATTCATTCAGGTGAATTTTTAATGTTAGTGCTCTGCTATTTTGTAAACTTGTTATGCTTTTGTTGCACTTTACATTAATAATATTTTGATGTATTGCTGGTGATTTTATTTTTGTGTGCTGCTTTGGAGCATCCTATTGTAATAAAGAGGGGTATGAATGAAATTTAATAAATAATTGGAGTAATAAATTTATAGTGAACAGTAGACCAGTTATTTTAATGCAAAATCTATCTGAAATGATTTTCGAGTTTCATAAAAGCAACTTACTGTATTTTTTCAGTATATAAGACGCCCCCATGTATAAAACGCCCCCTATTTTTGGGGACTCCAAATTAAGAAAACACCCCTCAGCACAACCCGTGTATAAGACGAGCCCCAATTTTAAACCTACTTTTTTGGTTAAAAAACAACAACCCTAGTCTTATACACAGAAAAATATGGTAATTACTTAGAAGACAAACTTCTTTATTCAGGATTTTGAATGTGGTGATAAAGTACACCTGTCATTAGAACGTCTGATATGTATGTTTATTTATATTTGCTTTGTTTTTCTAGCATTCTAGTAGGCAATAAGACTAAAATGTATACAGTTTTATCCATGTAGGTTAAAGCTAATTCTTGGTATGTTGCTCTATATACTATATAGTTGCAACTTGAAATATTTCCTAAATAAATGGTTGTTGTCTTAAACCTACTTACAAGAAAGTAAATCTCAAATTCAGCAGACTTACTTCTGAGTAAACATAGTTAGGACTGCACTGCTTAACTTGCTGAATGCTGCAACATTGACTGTCTTGAGTTGGCTTTAAATTAAATGACATAAGCCCAAGGCAGTGCTTAACCCATAATTATAGCAATGTCACATCTTGGAAACACTAGCAGCAGTATATCCCAGTGGAAAAGTGCTTTTTCCTGCACCCAAAGGTTTATGTGTTGACTCATTTCCTTTACCAATATGACAATTTCCTGAACATATTTAATGCTTCGGGCAAGATCATAGTATGTTAACAAACTGGATCTCGGGTGACACCACTAAATCTATGTAGCTGTATAGTGTTAATAAACTCTAAGATAAATCAAAGCTTATCCTTGACCGAATGCATCTCTAAATGCAGGGGCTGTGACCTATTTAAAGAAATGTTAGTTGGTTCATTGTATAACTTTTAAATTGGCATACATTTGCATGTGTATAAAAGATCTGAGGGTAAAGAACCCTGCTCTTTGTTAGGACCTGGTGCAACACATGCACATCTATCTAAGACAAGCCCTTTCCTCCGGGTGGGAAATAAGGGGGAGTGTCTTCTAAGGCAATACCTACCTTCCACAGGTGTTGCATTAAAATATTATATTTAAATTAAAAACAATTACACTTTTTAAAACCCCAGTTTTAGCCGAGCAAAAAGGTTCTAATCGGTTTTACTGATTGATCAACTGAATGCTGTCGCTCTACTAATTGTTCTGAACTCTATGTTTCTATTTTAATTGGTATGGTGCATGTATTGTTGTAGAAGCGCTGAATGTCCACTCAATTTCCACTAACTGATATTTCTGGCACTTTTTAAATATCTGAAGCCATGATATTATTGTAGCTGCTAATAGCTTTAACATTTAATAGAATGTATTTGCTTCACTAATCTCTGGCCTTTTTTGCTAATGCTGCATGGTTGTTCTTCAACCTGTGTTGTCAGGACGCTGCATTGGGATACTGATCCATCAGTTCTACAGCTTCACTCTGATTCCGATCTGGGGTATAGCAGAGATTTTTTTTATCTTCCATCTTTGTTGTAATGATTGTCTTTTATATAAGCCAAATTAGTTCACGTCTTAAAATATAATATGTAAAACAATTTTAGCTATGTGTTAAGGTTGTATCCACATCGTTAAGTGATAGTGATGTATGGTGTGCAGTTTATGGATCATCAGCTTCCACAAACTGTATGTTAAACCGGAGAAAGGTTTTGTGCTTGGGGAGAGCTGTTCGTTATATGACTGAACAAATTTGATCTGGCACATGTACATTTCTGGATTGCAACCTCTGAATTTATATTCAGCATCGTAATGCAACTAATTTTCTAAAGACTTTAAATTTACTAATATACTAAATATTCTCGTAAAATTTTTAAAAATTGAATTTATGACATCCATGTCAAGTCGTTAGTCATGAATTCCTTGTCTTAAGTCCACATACCTTTGATAAAGCAATGATACTGGTCTTACAGGATTATTGAGATAATGGTGGCGCTGTGGGTTAAACCACAGAGTCTAGGGCTTGCTGATCAGAAGGTCAGCAGTTTGAATCCCTGCCACGGGGTGAGCTCCCGTTGCTCGGTCCCAGCTCCTGCCCACCTAGCAGTTTGAAAGCACGCCAAAGTGCAAGTAGATAAATAGGGACCGCTCCAGCGGGAAGGTAAACGGCATTTCCGTACGCTGCTCTGGTTCACCAGAAGCGGCTTAGTCATGCTGGCCACATGACCCGGAAGCTGTCTGCGGACAAACGCCGGCTCCCTCGGCCTATAAAGCGAGATGAGCGCCGCAACCCCAGAGTCGGACACGACTGGACCTGATGGTCAGGGGTCCCTTTACCTTTACCTTTATGTGGCTTGTTTGGGCACTTGGGGGGGGGGAATATGATGTTGTAGTCTTATAAAACAGGAAAGAGGGCCAGTAATTTTGGGGGTTTGCCTTACACATTGAGTGAAAACATAGACATTAATGTACATATATCTAGATCAGGAGTGGCTAGCCCATAGGTTAGATCAAGTGCTCCTAAATTTTTGGCAGTGAAAGTAAGTTTTAAAGTAGACTCAGTGCTGGGCCTTGGATAGAGAGCTCCTTGAGGAGAGATGCAAATTGTTCCCTCCCCACAATCAGATTGGTCATTTGATGACCTGGGAGGGAGCAGTAACCTTCCTCAACTGGTCTGCACAGATCAGATGAGAAGGAGGGACTGTGTGCTGGTGTGCATGTGAGAGGTGCTTGCAAGTGTGGGGTGGCTGTACTCTCTTGGCCATACACACCACTGGCATGCAGCCCCTGGAAGGTTAGTCAAGGGTGAATATGACCCTTAGCCAAGAAACGTTAGCCACTCTTGATCTCGGTCAAATAGTTCCCTGGGAATTTTGTTAATTGGTGATTGCAGAGGTATTGCAACATATTGTTTTCTTAATTGCATTATATTATTTCAAGATGGTAACACAGTTTTTTGCAAGTTAAATTTCAGTTGTGTTGCATTGGCACAGAATTCACACATTTTACATTGGCTTGGTCCAAAGACATGCTGTTCAAATGAAGTGGGCAGAATGTGGCTTTGCCACCCCTAAAAAACTTCTCATGGGGGCTGGAGTACACTACTGAATGGAGTGGACTGCAGCATGGGAATCTGAGGAGGTTCCTACTGTTGTTTATGAAGGAAATTTGTTTAAAACTCAGTGCATACTAGTTATATGGGCTAGCGTTTCTGCCATCTGAAAAAGCAGCATAACAAACAAATCAGTTTTTTGACATTTTGTTTACTTTCCTTTGTTTCCCCTTCTGTGCTGGCTTTTTATTTTAAAAGAAAAAGATGTATAATTAAATAGTTAAATTTAATATTTGTTATATAGAGATGATGGATTGTCTGACTTTCCACAAATTTGTTCTATGTAAGTTGCACGAATTGTAGTTTCATTATAACTTTCTCCATTTTTTTTAGACGTGGACCTATTAAACTTGCAATGTCCAAAATTACACAAGTTGACTTTCCTCCTCGAGAAATGGTCACATACACAAAGGAGACCCAAACACCAGTTATGACTCAGCCAAAAGAAGGTGAATATGACTTACTATTCCTATTCCTTTGTTTTAAAAAGCCCGCATGAAGAGGGTGAAATGAGTTGTACCACAGGGGGGAAATTCCAAAACTTATTTTGTGAAAATACAGGAATAGAAATGTTTGCAGGACAAGAAATTACTATTTTTGCATTTGACTTTGGGGTTTGATAGAATACTGACTTATTCATTAGATGGTCTGTTCCTTAACTCTACAAGTTGCATCCAGATTTGAGATTTTTTTTGGCTCCATGGACTAAACCCTAATCAAGATTTATTCTCATGGGCCAGAATTGACAGGTGTGCAGGGCTGGTATCACACTGTTGTTGGGTGATCCAGCCATTTGAAGTTCTGAAGTTAGGACTGTGAAAACCTGATCCAAAGAGTTGAAGGAGGAGAATCTTTCAAGAACAGTGTGAGGAGCACTTGGTGAAAATCACTGATCCACCATCTTCCTCCAGCAAGGAGTCTCCACCAGATCCTGGTTTCCTATGAGCAGAATGAGCCTTTCCAATTGTGGAGGGCACATCTGGATCCAACCCTAACTATTTTAATGATGTTCTCTTTTATCAAATTAAAATATATCCTTCAAAGATGAATAATATTTTTTGTTTCTTTTACATAAGGTGTAAACAGTGGAACTAATTATGATCACAATGCAAAGAAGGCATTTACACATCACAGTGAGAGCCAGGCTCTGTGACTTTTCTGAAGCTCTTGTTACAGTGCAGTGTTCAAAACTCCCGTTGTTCTAGGCGCATTTTGTGACAGAGAATTTCATTAGTGCAAGCTGTTTCTGAGCTCTGGGTGCAGTACTGTGCCTAAGATTTCAGATTAAAAGGATGACCTTTTTCTGTCTCACTACTTCCAGCTACTCTCTGGAGAAGAGACCCTCTTAATAATATTGGGGGGTGGCCATGGGAAGGACTAGACCATGTAAAAAATGAACATAATATTTTAGCTGCAGTTCATTCCTTTTCAGCTTTGTATTCTTGTTATAAAAAACCACACCTAGATGTTCCGTTGTTGTGCCCGTAACCTAGGTTTAGGGTGCCATTTAGCTCCTAGCTTTCATATCTCACTTTCTAACAGTGTTATAGTGCCTCTGGGAGCCTAATGGGCAAGCCATATGCTAAATTGAACAGTGGCTTTCTTTGGCAATGGAATACTGCAGCAAAACTAGAATGTATCAAAACTCTTTACCTTCATATGTTCCTTGCCTGTGCATGCACAAGACTTTGGCTCAAGCTTTGTATGGCTGTGACAACATGAGGAACGGAGGAACAGACAAAAGTGTATTTGCTAGTCTGTTTGGCTATATAATTCAGGGAATAAAAGTTTCTGCTGTATGTCTACAGTATTTGATGCCCTGTCTTTTAGTTCAAAGAATTTACAAAGTGAATTTTAATGAAAGGAAACATGCTTATGATTTCAGCTTTAAAAGAAGACAGGCTAGTTCAAACTGCATCTGTAGAAAATGTTGATTAATGAAGACACTTCTACAGTTTTGACTTGATTTGGTTCTGTGGCTAGAGTTTTCATTTAGAGGCATACGGTCATGTGCTGTCTCCATCATTGAGACATTTGCTTAATTGGGTGCAGTTTAATTCCATGATGATAGTTTTCTTCTGCTTGTCCCATGTGAGCAGATCTAACTTGAGTATATGAATACCAAGAGTGATGGTTCGTTTTCTTTTTCATTAAGTTGAGTTGGCTGAACTAGTTTTCAGTCAGAATTACAAATGAAATTGAACCTTGGCCATGCTGGAATTTCATGCAAAAACAAACAAATTGTGCAAATGTCAACCCTTAGAGGTTACAGATGGGACATGGTACTATCTCTCTTTATCTTCCATAGAAAACCTAGGAAGCAGCATCGGTGCATTAAGATGCTCATCGTGCCCAGCACATGGGGAACTCGTAGAATTGGGTACAGAAGTAAAGATCCATCTCTTTTTGGAATCTGAAAATGATTAGAAAAGTCATGGAGGATAGGTTCATTAGTGATCATCTCATGCTCAGTGTTCATATATCTGTGACTGTTGGATGCCAGAAATGAACAACTGGAGAGAAATCACTCCATAATTGCTCTATTCTGTAGACATCCTCAAGCATCCATTTCTAGACACCGTTGGAGACAGAACGTTGGGCAGATGGGCTATTGGTCTAGCCCAGTATGACAATACTTATGTTCTTAACCACAGCCTGTCCATCTAATTTTTCTTAGAGTGCTCCCACAGTAAAATAACATTTCTGGATAGAATACTGTGTGTTAACCAAAACTTGCGTATCTTCTTCCAGCTATATGCTTTTGAAATAGGATTCAATAATCCCAGAATATGAGCAAACAATTCCAAAGCAATGAGAGAATAAAAGGTGGCGCGGGTACTTGTTTATCTTAATTGCCAGTGCCAAGTTCTGTTGTAGAATAGTGTCAAGTGAGCTCAAGATACAGTATAGTATTATGTTGATCTCCCAATCCATCTTTCTGCTGTTTGCTTTGAACTAAAAAGTACATAGGGGATACATGTCCAGGTTACGATAGTCACTAGAGATTTGTTGATGCTTATCTTTGGGGAATACAGAGTGACTTCAGATGGCCTGCCAGTTATTCACTTATATCAGTAAGAGTCAGATACTGTTGAATGAAAACCTGTAGTTTCCTTACAGTGTTACTGATGGGTGTCACTGTCAGTACTTTGATGTTCAGAACTTCTAAAATAATGAGAGAAGAAAGAAAATAAGACAAGTTGTGTTGTTCTTTACATCCATATTAAGCAATACAGTTCAGATTCAACAACTTTTATCACCATCACTGAGACTTCAAAAGGCAGAGAATGTTTTTCTGTTAAGGGCTGCTTAATCTGGTAGCAGGGACCAGAGCCAGAAATGGATAGAGTTTGTTTCATTGCAGGATTCCATAATGCACTCTCTGTCTCTGTCTCTGTATCACTGCCTGGAAGGCTGCAGGTTCCCCACTGCTATTTCTGATTTAAAAAATAAAATCATGTTTCGGTATTGTCAAACTTTGTATGTCTTAGCTATAAGAATTCAATATGTGAGTTCCCAGATGCTTGTGTAATAAAAAATAATGTCTGAACAGCACAACACTTCCCAAGTGGTACTGTTTTTAAGAGATATTTTTGACTTCATACCTGCCTAAAATATAAAATGAAATACAGATGGCAAATGTGATCTGAAGACACCTTCAGCTTAACAAAAGCCACCCATTTCACAGATGATTTAACTTTGATTAACCTACTCTGCAGCAACAGATTACACAGGCAACTGGAACTTCACTCTTGAGTGTTATTGCTGGGTGCTGTCTAATTTACAGCCCTGCTTTTCTTTCCATCTCGCCAAAATACATCACAATTTTGATGTTAACGCAAAGTAAGAATTCACTGGTTCATTAAACTTGAATTTACCATTCATTGACAAGGGATTTGGCATTTTAAGAAGTAACTACTACTTTTACACATATTTAATGCTTGCCTTATAACCTTAGATCCTCTGTCAAGGGAAAAACACAGAATTAACCACTTAGCATAGTGTAATGAATATTCATCAATAAAATGATTTGACATACAGCTCCACTTCTCATTGTTATGTTCTTATGTGGCTATTAAAAGTTTTTAGTGAAAGGTTTAAAAGAATGTGAAATAATCCTAGATAGGGAATAATAAATAGGCTAAAATAACAAAAGAAGTGAGACTGGAAATAGGAACTCCCCAAGAATTCAACTTGAACAAAATCCAGAACGGGTACAGCTGCCCTTGTCATCTAATAGATGAAGAATGGTCTACTCTATTTAGTGCAGTCATACTTTAGTTCGTACATTGACCTAGTTTGCATGTCACATTAAACCATAGTTTAAAATGAACAATAATTCATATAAATGAGCAACATCCCAGTGCACCCTCCTCAGAAGTTCCCCACCCTACCTCTTGTGTCTCTAAATGAAACAAGTCAAAGTCTGGCATCCATGTCTTCTGAAATTGGGTTCTGTTTTTTCTCCTCAAACTAACCCTAAACTGTAACTAGGCTTTTTTCTTGGCCTACTGTTCATGGTTTGCTTGGAAGAATCATGAGCCCAGGTTCAGATAACATGACATTCTAGACTCTGGTGCATTAAGAGCTTCTAAGCAGCCTGCACTAGCTAACCTGTGGCCCTTCAGATGTTGTGGACTAAAACTCCTTATCAGTTCCAGGCAGCATGACTAATGGTCAGGTATGGTGGAGTTGTATGTAGCCCAGCAGCATGTGGGGGGCACACAGGATAGCCACCCCTGTTTTAAATGATTGTTTACCGCTGGCATCTTGTATGCCACCTTCCGGCAACTCCTGCAGCCAAGCTGGTGCCGAACATACTGCTCTGCTTTCCTTTGGACCACATCAGTGATGCCGAGAGATCTTGTTTTCTGGGCAGCCCAAGACCTCAATTTACGCTGTCCAGGCTTGCACCCCAGAGAGGTGACTACGGTGCTGCTAGCACAGCAAAAAATAATGTGGGATGCAGCAGTTACAAGTTGCTGGTCTCTGCAGCCACAGCAGGCGCCGTGATTCTCCAGCAGTTTGACTTCACCTCCAGAAGTGTACTCCATTGTCTCTTGAGATAGTTGGATGCCAACCAGAAAAGAATGTGGAATAGCCAACATGGTAACATCCAGGTATTTTGGACTGCAGTTCCCAAGGTGCCTGACTATTTGTCATGCTGGCAAGGGTGAATGGGAGTTATAGTCCACAACTTCTGGAGGGCACAACTTTAGCTACCCCTTGCTAATGTGTCATGCAAACTGGCTATCATATTGTACTACTATATGTGCAGCAGATAATACATTGGATGCTAAAGAGGGGTGGCAAGCCTTGGTCATTACGAGATTGCCTTCCCAGATAATATGCTTTTGGGGGAATGTATGCTAGTGAGAAGAAATAGTTTGGTTGTACAGCTTTGGGTCTGTTTTCATAACCTGTTAACAATATGGTGGTTTTATTTTTGCAATCAGTGTGTTCACTGCTTTATGGAGTAACAAACAGAAAAGCAGTTCTTATACCTGAGGTGCCTACAATCTAAAATTCAACAACAGGGGAGGAGATGTAAGTAAGAATGAAGGCGGGAGGACATGTGCTCATGTACATGTATTTAGGCTTAGTTTTAGCAGGAATTTAAAGCTAAAGGTTGATCAAAAACCTTCAACAAAGAGTTGTATTTTGAGGCAAAAGTTGAAGGAAGGGGGACAATGTGCTGTTACACAGATGTTATAGACAGAAAGAGTACTGTACCAAGAGAGAAGGCAAGCTTGCTTAAAGGACCAGTGACTTTTGGATGACCATGCGTAGCAAAGATAGAGAAGCAAAAGCAGTAGGCAGAGATATTTTGTAAGTTGCGGGCAGATCAGCAGAAGAGAGATAAGACTATGGATTGCCTGTTTTTTGTTTAAAAACACTGTTTATTACTATTTTCTAAAACATTTATTAGCCACTCTTCAGTCTCAGCTTGTAAAGTGGGATACAGCATTGGACATAAAATGCAATAAATATAAGAAAATAACAGTCACAAGTTGTAGGAGTTAAAAGTCCAGTGGAAAAGAAAGGCAGACAACATAAAATTCTTCGGCAAATAACTTTTCAGCAGGTGCAGAAAGGGTTGTAAAGACAGCACCTGAGCCTGCCTGGGAAAGGTTCCCCAGTTGAAAAGGCCTCATCTCCCATTGCTACCTACCTAACTTCACATATCAGTGGGATATGGAGCAGGTTCATGCAAGAGCAGGTGATCCTTGAAGTATGCTGTCAGACTCATTTTGCCATCAGCCCAAATGGAAAATAATAGTGACCCAACTCACAGGAGTCAGAGAATTACAGGATATGTGTGGCTGTTTTATCATTGCTTGCATTTTGCCCTTTACTATTTTGTTGGCGGGCCTGTTTGCTTTGAAAGTAAGTAATTTGTGTTGGATGCGGAAGATGGCAGGAAGCTGATGTGGGAATTTGAGGAGGTAATGGAAGAGGTGAATTACTTTGGCAGTAGACTCCTGGATAGTGTTGAGAGGGCTGAAGCGGAATAATGGAAAGCCAGAGAGGACAAGGTTGCAGTAGTCAAGGCAAGAGAAACCTGGGGTGTGAACTAGACTTTTCATCAAAGGGGAAAGAATTTTGATGAATTCATAGAATCATAGATCTGTAGAGCTGGAAGGGACCACAATGGTCATCTAGTCCAACCCCTTCAATGCAGGAATATTTTGCTCAGTGTGGGGCTCGAACCCACACCGCTGAGATTAAGAAGTTCCTGCTCCACCAACTGAGCTATGCTCAGGTGTATCAAGTATGTATCAAGTATGAGGGACCTGTTGTTAGATATCTTTCACCGTGGTGAAGAATAGACCGGGGGATCATCTCTGACATCATGTTCAGCTTCAGAGGCACTTGGAAAACAGCGGGTACTGCTTCCAAGGGCCTGAGGCTTAGTACAATGACAGGGAGAGTTTTATCCCCAAGTTGGGGAGGGCATTCATGGCAACCAGAAATTCGTTACTAGATGTTAAAGTCAGCTAAAAATTGTAGACCAGCAGAAGGAATAATTAAAATCAAACCTTTTACGCTGCAATGGTGGAATTACGGAATGAGTTGTATGTAGATAGCAGATTGAAGTGAAGTAATATTTCTGTTTCTATTTTGTTTGGTATGATTGTTAATAAAAACTAGGTTAAGGGAAAACTGTCTTCTGGCTACACTGTGGTTGGTTTGATTCCACTGCCAGTATGCTATTAAGTAATCTAATGTGACCATAATAGGGTGAAAGTTCCCTGTCATCTATATGGTGGCACATACGTACATCTAAAAATACGGTGTCTTAACTGGAGATGAGAAACTGCTCCAGTGCATCTAATGTATATTTAAGTAATTGCTGTTATAACATATCTAGCGCTGGAATGCAGCAATAGTAATTCCTAGAGACTGACAGCAAATGTGGAGTATTACGTGAGAATGAATTTGGATCTTGTTTGCATAATATGTGCCATCTACGCTGAAAATGTGAAAAGGGAGGGGCAACTGGCGACAAGATCTCTTCTCTGTAATATTTGTAAAGGATGAGGTCATTTAGGCACTAAAGGGCTGACCATTTGCATTTAACAAGGATTTGACTTCTGTCACTGAAAATGGTACTTAGAATCAGAGTGCTATGACAAAGCTGGGAGGCTGGAGTTTAATTTTTAGTTTTATGGCATTAAAGCTTGAAACAACTTAGAAAGGGTGGGGGGGAATGCATGCTTTGTAGTCTCAGTGGCATTGTTTGCTGCAGCAAGTCTGCATGCAAAGGAAAAAATCCCCGCTTAATTCAACCAAATTATTTAATCCAATCATTGTCTTGTAATTTGCTATTTGCAGTGCTTCATCTATTAAATGAAAATTAAGCATTTATCAATTTTCCCTACACCAATGCTTGGGGAGAAATCTTGTTTGAGGCACACAGCATAGAATCGCTCAGTTATCCAGTTTTCTGATTAATAGTCCATTGTATGTACAAATTCATCTTAAAAGGAGCAGTGTCTTTCTGTTTCTCTGTGTGATTATTTTGCCCAGAAAAGCTTTCATTTTTTTTAAGTAGCACAAAAGCTGTAATTGGCATGCTTTGTAAGGAAATGTCAATGTGCAAGAGAGTGGAGATCACTAAGAATTCTTTTACGCGTTCTTTCCCCTTTGCACCACCGCCTCCTCAGCAGGGTCACTGAGATCACTAGCTTTTCTTGAAATGGCCATTTTCACTGGCAGGTGCATTATACCCTGTATTTTCAGATTGTTTTTCCATTCTGAATGTTTGGCAGGTTGATTGCTCTGGCTGCATTGACGGAGAAAGGGCTGACAAATGCGGTTGGGCTGGCTGAAAAGACAGTGATTACTGTTTTCCTTTGTGGCTGATTGAGGCCCTTGAAAGGAAAGATTTTAACCTTCACCATTTGGTTCAGAAGTATGAGCATATATTGAAATCATTCATGCCATTTATCCTAGTTCTGTAAACTTGTCAGAACGTAAAAATCGCTCAATTTCATATAATGTGGGATTGGCATACGTCATTATCATTTTGATTAAGTTGGAGTTTGTATTATTGTGTATTATATAGTGTCATTTAAAGTATTTGTTCCTTCAGGTATGGATATATTTTTATTGCCTAAACTATGGAGTTGGGAAGATTTCCCCCCCCCCTCCTAGATCTTGCTTCAGCCTATCACTATGTGTGTGGTTTGGCAGCTGGTAGGCCCTACAAGCTGTATTTTTGTTTGCAGGGTAAAGGCTTGTCTGTAGACCTCCTGGAGAGCTAGTAATTGCACAGGCTTGCCATTGGAGAAAAAACATGATTGGGAGCAGTCAGGCAGAAAAATGCTGTGCCATCCCATTGCCACCTCAGAGCAGGGAGAGACAATCCCAGCAGTACCATCTGGTTGCTGCTGTCTAGTCAGCTGGCCTGGCTGCTGGGACCAGAGCTTGGCAGCTGGTTCCCATCTCTTGACCAGTCTTAGTTTTTTTTTATCCCCCATAGGTGACTTTGAACATGGGTCACAGGGATGGCTGCAACAAACACGTCCCTGTTGAATCCTGCCTCATTACTTGTGACGAGGCGTGCTGCAGGCTCCTGCTGCCTTTCTCTTGCAGACAGATGACATAGTTGTTTAACCCAAAAAAGGGGGGTGGGGAGTCTTTTGAGAAACTTACCCCTGAAAACAGAGAAAGAAAAGGCAGGCAATGTATATGCTGTAACACTTGCAATTTTTAAAAAGTTGTGTTTTAGGGTGTCCTAATTCAAAGGTGAAAACCTAGTAATGCAAAAAAAGAAAAGAAGCCTTCTCAGTATTCCAGAACATCAGCAGCACGTTATTTGTTGCAATTAAGGAACAACACATTTTGCTTTTTTAAATTTTCATTGGCAAACATGATAAGGATAATGAGGCTTGCATTTGGAATGACAGAAAAGAAAATGTAATCTGTCTGTGCTATTATCTTTAGGAAAATTTGCTTCTCTGACTAGCATCCTGAAAACTAATGCAAGCCATCTTTCCTGTATGAAAAAACCATGAGACACTGATGGTTCCATATCATAAGGAAGCAGCGACTCTGTGGGCTATTTAAGACACTTGATTTCTTTATTCAGCAGCATTAATATGTCAGCACGTTACATAAAACTGTGGTTGCATATGCTGTCTCGAATGACAAATGCTGGGTAGAGGTTAGGAATTCAAAATTGGAATCTCTGAATAGTTTCTTGGAGGTTTTACTGTAGATTGCACAGGCTTACGTTTTGTGAATTTGTTGTGAAAATTGTGGTATGTCCAGCTTACTGTCACCTCCTTTAACAAGTGCAATTCCTGACTTAAACTATTGCATTCTAGCAAAAAAGCTGCTTTAGGTAGAATATATAATATATACACAAAACTGTTTTGCCTGACATAGCATCGCACAGTGGTCAGAATGTGACAACCTTGCTCTTTTCAGATGAAGAAGATGAAGATGATGCAGTGGTACAAAAACCACCAGTTGAGCCTGAAGAAGAAAAAACATTGAAAAAAGAGGAGGAGGAGGAAGGTACAAATGTATCATAACACATTTAAACTACTGTTCAACTTTGTGTGTCTCTTTAATAGGTGCAGAATTATAAAGAAGGTTTATATAATAATATAAATACAATGTGTGAAGATTTTTTTTAAATGTACAGGACTTAAATAATTGTTTTTAAAATATGAACATACACTCTTATTTTAAAGATAAGAATGATTTTATTTGTAGTCTGCTATCTAAAAATAAAGCTCCAAATCTGTTTCCCCCAGTTGCCCCTCATGAACTGACAGAAGAGGAAAAGCAACAAATTCTGCATTCTGAAGAATTTTTGAGCTTCTTCGACCAATCAACAAGAATTGTGGAAAGAGCTCTTTCTGAGCAAATTAACATTTTCTTTGACTACAGTGGGCGAGACCTGGAAGAGAAAGAAGGGTAATATGGGAATCTTACAAACGTGTTGCTAGGTTTGTTTTAATCTTACTGAAAGTGATCCTAAGTCCGCCCTCTTCAATTGTTCTTGCAGAGAAATTCAGGCAGGTGCTAAACTGTCCCTAAACAGACAGTTTTTTGATGAGCGTTGGTCAAAGCATCGTGTTGTTAGTTGTTTGGACTGGTCATCTCAGGTAACAATAACACTTCATTAAAAACCTTTCTTCTAGAAACCCTTTAGCAGACATTATTCTCATTTACCTGCAGTTGCAGTGTCATCGTATTAATTTAATGCACAGTTGCTTAATTCATTGCGCAAAAAGAAAGGAAAGTATAATGTGCAGAAGGCATTGCAAAGGAACAACATAGAAGTGTGTGAGTTGCAAAACTGAGCAGTCTGCATATATCAAAATGGAAGACAAATCTTCTGTGTCTACTGGTTCTGAATTGTTGGTTTAATTTTGAAATTGTTATTCTAGCTGTAGCTGTCTAATTAACAAGGTTGACCTTAGTAGCTTAATTTTAAATCATATGATAATTTAAGTTGGCTGATCTTACCTCTGTAAGCAACAATCTTCCCTTTTGTTCTCAATTACTTTTTGAATCCAGTATCCAGAGTTGCTGGTAGCCTCTTACAACAACAATGAAGATGCCCCTCATGAACCTGATGGGGTGGCCCTTGTGTGGAACATGAAATACAAAAAAACAACTCCAGAGTATGTCTTTCATTGCCAGGTATGATGTGAGTTCCTGTCTTGCCAGACTAAGAATTTTATGTTAATGAATGTGGACATGAGCCTTCTTCTACTTGTCAGCATAATGATTTCATTGGGCAGGCATGAACTTTAAACCGCTTGTGTTTGCAAATACATGTCAACATCTGAGGGATCCATTAATCCTTTTTAAAGGTTCGTCTATAGCAAGCAGCCTTTCTAACACCATTTGGATTATTTAAGTGTGTTGCAGTTCTGTATTTCTTATTCTGATTGCATAAAAGGAAGCTTCTTTTGTGTGTCAAATACAAGGAGATGTTTTAAGAATTGTGGTGTTAAAATGTGTGACGAGACATGTGAATAAAAATGTTCGTACCCTGAAGATTTAAAGCAAGATAAGTTAAAACACATGTTTTCATGCGGAAAAACTGAGATCCACTTATAAAATGGGTTGGTGGAAAGTTTAAAATGTACTAGTCTAATTTGCTATTGTGTTTTTCAGAATCTCACAATGCTGAAACTTCACAAACCATTGCTAAAATATAATGTGATACTGTAACAGTCTAAAGGTTTCAGCAACAATTGAAATATAGAAAAAGCATTTACTTTTACTTTTTTTCTTTTTTGCCCTTACAGTCAGCTGTGATGTCGGCTACATTTGCAAAATTTCATCCAAATTTGGTGGTTGGTGGCACATACTCAGGACAAATTGTGCTATGGGATAATCGCAGCAATAAGCGAACACCAGTTCAGAGAACTCCCCTTTCAGCTGCCGCTCACACGGTAGGGAGTGGAATATCATCCCCCCCCCCCAATTACTTCCTTATTCTCAAATTAACCCATTAATGTAGGATGAGTAGTGATAATCTGTTACTATGCTTTGAATGCTGCAAACAATAGGCATTCATTTTTTACAGCATTCTACGTTAAAAAAAATTCTACAGCATGCTCTTATATTAGAAACCTTTTTTTAAAAAAAAAGTTAGGTCTTCATGTGCTTGTTTTTATTAAATTCTTCAGATAATCAGATACAAATTCAGCTACCCTTTCTCCCCCAGAGGCAACCCACCACTTAATATTGCTCAGCCCTAAAGTATTCCCATCTTATCCACGTTTGCTTTCTCCAGCTTCCAAATGCTCTCTACATTTATCAGTATTAGACATGACGTATCTGTAACTGTCCATTCGTACCCACATCCATATTCAGAGGCATATTAGTTCTACTAGCAAAACATCAAGCTATGAAAGTTACTAATTATGCTTTCAACACAGCCTATCTGACCAAGCAGCTCACTTAGCTATGCTCTGTGCTTTGTGACCATTGATAAAGTATATAATACTTTTAAAGGACTTGTAGCAACTCATCTCAATGTCCCCATCTCCTTTAGTTGCATTTTAACCAATGCTCAGTCCCTTCTTCATCACAGCTTTTGTTTGCTACTCTTCCCTCCGTCCCGCTGCCCCAATAAATGGCATAGTTCAGAAATAAACTCTTGACAGCACCGTTTGTGCTTTCAGCTAAATTTGTAATGCTACAAAAGGGCTAGGCACCTTGCACACAAAACTCAAACCCCTGTTGGGGAGCATCTGTGGAAAACAGTCAGCTTAGGTACCCGGTTAGTCTTGCCTATCTTCTCAACATAAATGTCATTTTAAAAGCTAAATTTTGCACTTGCACTAAGTTGTCTGTAAATTACCCCGACAAGCATTGCTAACCTACGTTTCACACTTCTGCTTTAGCATCCTGTGTATTGTGTGAATGTGGTGGGGACTCAGAATGCCCATAACCTTATCAGCATCTCGACTGATGGAAAAATCTGCTCGTGGAGTCTGGATATGCTTTCACAGCCACAGGTAAAATAATCAAACGCTGCTTCTATGTGATCCATGTGCCTCGCATGCCTCATGACACCCCTCCGGCCTGTTTTGCTGAGTCAAATGCTTGACTTCTCAATTGCAAACAATAATTTCATGGTATCTTACAGGTCAGCTATGAGGATCAGATCCATGCATGCTGCACTGGACTCCTTGGGAAAGTGGGATAAAATTTATAGCATAGGTAGCCATGTGGAAAGGGCACAATTTACATAATTCACATGTTAAGCCAGGGATGGGCAGGATTCCTGCATTGCAGGGGGTTGGACTAGAATAGATGACCCTCAGGATCCCTTCCAACTCCATGATTCTAAGTGTAGATCTTAGGTCCTCCAGGACATTCTGAGAAAACAGGACCATGCCCTGTTTTTATGCAGTTCATGCATTTTTATTGTATCAAATGCTTTAAACGTGAGAATAAGAATGCAACAAGATTCAAAGAATGTTTCTTTGGAAACTAGTATCAGTAATCCTACTTGATTCTTGGCAGAAAGTTCTCAGCAAACTGGAAAGATTTGTATGTGATATTTTTCTCCCCAGGATAGCATGGAGCTAGTTCATAAGCAATCCAAGGCTGTAGCTGTCACTTGTATGTCTTTCCCTGTTGGTGATGTCAACAACTTTGTCGTTGGAAGTGAGGAAGGCTCTGTGTACACAGCATGTCGCCATGGCAGGTGAATAGAAACTGGGACCCCTGTTTTTAAAGGAGGACGACCCTTATTATGTTCTGTAAGATAAAGCAGGTTTGAGGGAGTTCCTCAAACAGTTATATGGGCAACTGTGCTTTAAAATGAAATGTATAAACAATGCAGAGTATTCTTTCACGTTCCAGAAAGCCTCTTATTGGCATAAATATTTCCCTTATTCTGGATTAAATGGCTTTAGAATTATGTAATGGGAGATGAAGTTTAGCCATCATTCTGGTCATTTGAATCATGGCGCAACATCCCAGACCCTCACTTCTGTAGATAATTGTACAGTAGTATCACGCACCAATCTTAAATTGGGTAGCATGTCTCCTGCTGTTCAATCTGTTTTGAAATTGTCTGGCTGTATCTTATCAATTGCTTTCTTAAATGAAATTGAGGCCCCAGTCTCAGCTCAGACACACACCAGCCCTTCCTTTATAGCACTTTGGGTTAAAGCTAACCAAAATTGGTGGTTCTTCCATTTAATCAATATTGATACTATTGGGAATGCCCTGGTTTCAGACTGAAAATTGACCCAGGAACATGTGCATATTTCTGAAAGTTTTGTGCACAACATCTTCATTTTTGTGGCCCAAATATTTACTTTCTGTGAGAGAATTAATCAGATGGAATAGCACTTCTTAAGCACTATTTTGTATCTTGAGGTGGGATATTTCGCCAAGGTTTATTCAATATGTGATTTTTAAAATCTGAGGTGCGTAGCTATATTCAGGGGCACTTCTGCAACTCGGCTACGAGGAAAAATTGCAGCCTTTGGGGTTTTTTTATTTAGAGAAAAGGCAGCCAGAGCTGACATGAAAGAAGTTTTTGAAATTCTGCAGGGCACAGAGAAAGTGCAGGGCACAGAGACAATGGTTTTTCTGCCTCTGTCATAGCATTAGACCATGTGGGCATTCAATGAAGCTGAACGTTGGAAGATTTGGGATAGATAAAAGAAAGTTCTTCACACCGTGCGTAGTTAAGCTTTAGATCTCTCTCCCGCAGAGGGCAGTGATGGCCACCAACTAGAATGGCTTTAAAAGGGAATTAGGCATATTCATGGAGAAGGCTGTCAGTGACTACTGAGCATGATGGCTGCGCGCTGCCTTCACAGTTGAAGGCAGCGTCCTTCTGAAGGCCAGTTGCTGGAAGCCACATGAAGGGAGAATGCTCTTGTGCTCTTCCTGTGTTCTTATGACTATTAGCAGTGTACAGTGGAACCTCGGTTTTCGAACGCAATCCGTTCCGGAAGACCATTCGGCTTCTGAAATGTTCGAAAACTGAAAGCAGAAGCCTCAACACAATAGGGAAACTCAAAATGGAAGCCGCGTGGCACATTCAGCTTCCGAAAATTGTTCGAAAAACAAAGCAGTTACTTCTGGGTTTTTGGTGTTCAAAAGCCAAAATGTTCAACTTCCAAGACGCTTGAAAGCCGAGGTTCCACTATATTGATTTTGAAGAGGCAAACATCTATTGAGCAAGCATATGTTTATTAAGTTCCTAGCCCTATTATTTTAAAAATGTATCTCAAATTACTTACGATTTTGTTGTTCTTGTTCGTAAGAAAATTCATTTCTGTGTGTGTGTCTCTTGCAACAGCAAAGCTGGAATCAGTGAGATGTTTGAAGGTCACCAAGGACCTATCACAGGGATCAATTGCCATGCAGCGGTTGGACCTGTAGACTTTTCCCATCTTTTCGTCACTTCTTCTTTTGACTGGACTGTAAAGCTTTGGACTACTAAGGTATCTGAACTTGAGATATCTAATTGTCTCAATTTATTGAGGAAACAATGTAAGCCACAGTCCCATCTGTTGGCCTATATAGGCAAACATCTTGTAAATAGCAATGTGGGACCACATTAGTTCTGTTGACAATGATGATAGGAATACCTGTTTTCAGTATCTCTCCTGTAATGCATGTAGACATAAATTCATTCATCCTTTTTTTAAAAAAGAGCTTGGCTCTACTGAACTTCGGCATGTCATATTTCTGATCATCAAATACTGTGCTATATATATATATATATATATATATATATATATATATATATATATATATATATATATATATATATTTCTTGCCATAGATGAAAATGTGCAAAGCAAAGAAATACTAAATTATATTACATTGCGGTTTCAGAAGCACACAGTTCATATAATCCTATCATCAGCCCTAAGTTGCAGTTAGGCCCTAGCATTTGAGAATTACAATCTTTGTAACACTGATAGATGCTAGCTTCACGGAAATCTGAGGTTGCTTAGAAGTGGATCCAGTCTGCTTTATCTCTATCAAATGGTATCGCCAAATAAAATACAATTGAAGGTTTTAAAGTCCTATGTTAGACTACGTTCTTTCTACCTGAGGGCAATATTTGCAGAGGTGAAACTGAGGTGGTTTTCATTTTACTTGGCCACATTTTTTTTTTTTTTTGGTGGGAAATGGTTCTCTGGCGAACCTTTTCATTGCTTTGTTCAAAATTAATCACACTGCTACATTAGTTGCCAGCAATGTGGATGAGAGATGTTTATATACTTTTGTCTAGTTTACCTTGCGAGCTTTTGTTTCCTGAATCATGAAATACATCAATTTGTGTGTTTTTCTTTCCCTTCAGAACAACAAGCCTCTGTACTCATTTGAAGACAACTCAGACTATGTTTACGATGTGATGTGGTCACCCACCCACCCTGCCCTCTTTGCATGCGTGGATGGAATGGGAAGGCTTGACCTGTGGAATCTCAACAATGATACTGAGGTAGGCTAAGATTATATTGGGTATTCCAAAGCTGAAAATAACTTTACCAGCCTTAAAACAAACTTGTGATCTTTTAGTAACTGCAGCCCATCCTTTTGTACATACATTTTTAAGTTATTTGTCCTCCCATCCTATTTACCCCAAATAACAAAACAGTGGGTAGAATTACAACGGCTCCATTTGCACAAACAGAACAATGCCCTCTCTCCCCACCAGCAATATGATGTTCTTGGGGTTCTCTGACCCCAAAAGAGCCAATTTGGGGAGGAAGAGGGGGGAAGCCCCATTGCGCAAGTGGAAATCCTTGCACATGGCTTCCTTTTACAAGACTGGTTAGGCCAGTGTTTTTCAACCTTTTTGGGGCAAAGGCACACTTGTTTCATGAAAAAAATCACGAGGCACACCACCATTAGAAAATGTTAAAAAATTTAAGTCTGTGCCTATATTGATTATAATATAAAATAATTCTCTTGAATAGGAATCAAATAAACAATTTTTCCCACGGCACACCAGGCAACATCTCGCGGCACACTAGTGTGCCGCGGAACAGTGGTTGAAAAACACTGGGTTAGGCGAATCCTGTCCAGTGTATGCAGATTCCTTTCCCTTGGCCACCACACTTGGAGTACAGCAGGCCCATATTCTGTGAGGTCAGAGATCATTGTAAATGACAAGAAAAGGAATGCACTTAAATCGATGTGCCATCTCTTATTTGTACTTACCAGGACGCTGGCTAAGATCAGCTTCTTGCATTTATTGTACTCCTAGGTATCTTATCTCCTGAGTGAAGACAGGTTCTTTGTGCATTGCTCATCATGACACCATAAGACGGTTGAAAAACCTCTCACTTCATGAATCTACCCACTGATTTGTTAGTGCTCTTACAACAGCATAATAATGTAGCACCAAAACTATGTTGGGCACAGTACAAAACCCAAACATGATGCTACCACTGAGTGCTTTAAGTACTGCTAAATATTAGTTTTGTGCAGGGAACCCACCACATTTAACTGATGTATGATGTGATAGGTGACAATTGGCTGTACTAAAGTAATTTTTGCCCATGTACTTCATATTCAACACACATAGACAAGGTTTTATCCAAAGGAGGGACACAGTGGGTTGGGGCTGTCATCTTTAAAGGCTTGGAGCTCTAATTCCTATCATTACCAACATTCCTCTTCTATTGGGCTCACATCTGCATCACGTAAATTTTAAACTTTTGAAAGGTAGAATATGTTCCTTCATATTTTGTTCCTTCGGCATAAGGAACAGCCGGCACACTTCAGTGTCTGTATTAATATTTGTGATAAAGGTTAGGAAAGTTCGGAAGATACTGTAAGTCCAGTTGAAACATGGTATGTTTTTAAAACTGGTATAGGTGCCAACAGCAAGCATTACTGTGGAAGGTAATCCTGCCCTAAACCGTGTGCGATGGACAAATTCAGGACGTGAGATTGCTGTTGGAGATTCAGAAGGACAAATAATAATTTACGATGTGGGAGAGGTAGGTAACTTTCAAGTGCTTCCAAAGTAAAAACGATGTCTTATATTATTTTACTTCAGTCCAATAATAAAAGGCACTTATTTGGGTCGGGTTTCCATAGTTCTTTCACTGCAGATGACAGTGTGTGTTTAAGTTTGCGCATACAAAGATACGACGTTAAGATTTCAGCAATTCAAATATTTTTTATTTAAATGGATGCAGTCTTTATGTAGTAGTAAGAATTCCGGGTGTGTCTAGTTTTGTTATGGGGTGGGGGGACTTCAACCCCTCACCCCAACCGTCTTTCACCAGTCCATATTGCCAGGGAGGGCTGCTCACCCATACTTCCCTTTGGGGTTAGGCAGTTGTTTGGTGGAGGGCCAGATGGCAATATTCAGTAGGGCAAAGGTTTGGACAAGCTGGTGCTCTCGTGAATCAGAGTAGCACAATGGCTTGGATCCAAAGATGTCCTTCCACTAGCACAGGTGTGGACAACCTCTGACTTGCCCTGCAGGGTTTCCCATTGGGGCCCCACAGCTATTTTGGCCAAGCCATACCCCCCCCCTTACATCTGACATCAAGTGTAGGGCAGGCAAAGACCTGGCTCAGCCAGAAGGCATTTGCAAGCACTGCCCTTTCCAAAGGGCATTAGAATACCCAATTATTGGATGATTGATGGGTTTTGTGAAGCCCTTTTAAAGTTTCTCACAAGACCTGACTGTCAGCTGATGTTTGGGCTTTGCAGAGAGTTTTTGTGGTTGTGCATTTGCCCGCATGCATTGATTTCAAACCATGAAGGCAAAAGGCCACTTGATGTCATTGTGACAAGTGATTGGTGGGTGGCTTTGTCAAATTGGCCTGCAAGAAGTGGGGCGTATAAAGATTTGGCCCAGTTTCCGCACCCAGTTCCCCAATCCTGGTATTAGCAGATAGTTCTTAGTGCTGCTACACAGGTTATTTCTGACCTAGCAGAAGAGTGTTGCATTAGAAGTGTGACCCCAGTTCCAGAGAAATTCCTTCATTTGTACAATTTCTTAAGACCATTTTGCAGCCCACTGCAGTTAATAGGCTACAGCCTTTATTTTCCTTTTTCACCATGTTTCTCACACTTCAATAGAACCCCTGTTGCATTCAGGTGCTGCACTATGAAAAGTCTAGTGCAAGGGAATCTTCTCCTGCTCACAGTCCTTTGGATTCAAGCTGATGAGTTTAATTTTCATACGCCCACTGATGTTCCCATATAACTATTTCTCCACAGCAAATTGCGGTTCCCCGAAATGATGAATGGACACGTTTTGGTCGAACTTTAGCAGAAATTAATGCCAACAGAGCTGATGCAGAAGAGGAGGCAGCAACCCGAATTCCTTCCTAGGTTGTTGAAGTGGGGGGTCTCGCTGTGAATTTGGGGATTGGTTGTAGAGGGCTTCAGAATAGTAGCATGTGTTGAGTATGCGGCTGAACTTGAAATTTAAAATGTGGAGTAAACTGTGGAGTCGACAAGTGTATAAAGATCAGTGAAATTGATCTTGCAAAGTTGCTTTTTAATCCCTGAATCACCACCCTTAATCCGATAGATAATAATTTATTATTTACCCTGACCTGGCAAGGTGTATGTTCTACTGAAACACTAACCACGTTGAATATTTAAAGTTCAACTTTCAATGGCATATAACGTATTTCAGAGCAATTTAAGTTCTGTAAGTTTCTGAACAAGACCTTTCCCCAATCAAACTGACAGGCTATGCTGTGGACACCAATCTCTGGGGCAGTGGGAAAGTGTTATGGCTGTAGTACTCTTAATGGCTTAGATTTGTGCATGCATCTGTTCACAGTAACCTTTATCCTAATTATTATATAATAGGCTGCAGGCTACAGTGGTAGGTCATGTATATGACTAAAAAATCTGTAAACCCTTTTTTGTAATGGAAACTTTCTAAAATACCTGCTAAGTACTTTGGATTTTTTTGTTTGTTACATTTCTGCAGTAGAGTAAGAATTCTTTATAAATAAACATTACATGGCCTCTTTTCTCACAAGCATCTGTTTAAAGACTTGTTTTTCAAGAGTTGGCATTTTCAGGGGTTTATGCAGGGGCAGGGGTGAGGGGCTGCAGGAAAATAATTAGCAGTAACTTACAAACTCCATTTCTTTTTTAAAAAAGTATCTTGTGACTATAATAAAAATGGACTTGGGATTTATTTTGTAATTCTTCAGTTTACTTGATATTGCTCATGTAACAGTTCTTTAAACTAAAGCAAAAAGAATGTGCACATGAGGCAATTCATACTTTCAAAATAAACTTTGTCCATTTTTTCTCTAGGACTGTACAGTAGTAGGTACAGTATTATCTTACTATCACATAAGATCAGTGTAAATTTCCACATTATTTGATTTATTTCTTGCACATCAGTTTCTCTCCTATGCAATAATAATATATACATTTTTAATTTGTTTCTGAAATATCTGCCTATGGGCTCGAAGCTATTTTTTAAGGATTCCGGATTATTATTTTTAGTTGGTTTTTTACTCCCATAGGTAAAAAAAGCATTCTGTTTCTACTGATGAATACTACTCAGAAAATCCAATTACCAATTCTAATATTATATTAATTTCTTGGTTATTCTACCAAAGGGGTCATCTTTCTATTGTGACATTACATTAAAGGCTGTATGATTATTGTAGAATAATGATCACTATTTTTTCCTCCTATCTTATAGAAGAACAAGCCTTGCTTCGGCAGAGCCAGCATGACTTCTGCTAGGATAAATCCTGTCTCTCTAACCTATTGAGAGTGCTTTGACTGTCAACAAGCATGGGTGGAGGGGATCTGATTGACACAGTGTACTTGGACTTTAAAAAAAGCTTTTGACCAAGGTACTTCCTAAGTCAGCTTAGCAGTCATGTAATAAAAGGAGAGGTCCTTTTGTGGATGAGTTGATTAAGTAGCAGGAAGCAGATATTAGTAAACTGACTTCTTCGAACAGAGATATATAGAAAGTGGCGTTCCTCAAGGATTGATATTGGGACCTGTGCCTTTAAACTTATACATAAATGATCTAGAGCAGTGAGGGGGCCAGGTTTGCTGATGGTACTTAATTGTTCAGGGTCATTAAAACAAAAAAGGGTGTGTGAAGAGCTGCAAATGGCCTCTCCAAACTGAGTGAATGGGTGGTAAAATGGGAAATGCAATTCAGTGTAAACAGGTGGAAAGCGATGTGTTGGGGCAAAAAAAAAATCTTAAGGTCACATGGAGTCTGAACTGGTGAGGTTAGGCCAGAAAGAGACCTTGGGAGTGATAGCAGATAGCTGGATGAAGCCATCAACTCAGTGTGCAGCAGCTGTGAAAGGCAAATCCCATGCTAGGAAAGAGACTGGGGGGGGGGGGGGGCGGAACTGCTCATATCATAACACATTATGGTGCATATGCATTAGAGTAATGTGTATGGCTTTGGTCGCCTCACCAGATATCGTACAGTTGGGAAAAGGTTCAAAAAAGGGTAACCAACATGTTTGAGGGGATGGAATGATTCCCCTATGCAGAAAGGGTATAGCAGTTGGGACTTTTTGGAGAAAAGGTGGGCAAGAAATGACATTAGTTTAAACTGTGGAACTCACTCCCACATGAGGCAGTGATGGCCACCAAATTAAATAGTTTTAAAAGAGGATTAGGCAAATTCATGCAGGAGAGGACTATCCTAACTCCTAGCCATGATGGCTATGCTCTGCCTCCTCCAAAGCTTGTATCCTGAATACTAGTTGCTGGGGGAGGGAGTTTGCACCATTTCTTACCAGCAAACCTTTTCATCTTTTTGCATTTCTTCACCTCTTGCTGCCTTGCAGACTATAGCAAGGTTGTCCAAAGGGATATCTTAAATCTGAGTGATTTAGCTTAGAATACAAAAAGAATCCTGTCATTCTGGTTTTAATAAATTTTATTGTCACATGATTTTTAATAAAACACTTTCCAAAACATTCTGTACATTTCAAACTATTTAGAACCGCAACACCTGTTTCTACAAATGCAGTTTTGCATTTCAATGCCATGATGATGTCTCTGTACAAAGTTGTACAATATGTACAGTAACATGGAGTGCAAGCTGTGCTAAGCCAAGCCCTAGTTACTTACTCTACGCATAGAACTTAAAGCTTGAATCGGTCTCCCGTGTGCAAATGATTAGCTGTGTTTTGGATAGAAAGGAGTGATTCGATGTCAGTGCTCCATTCAGCTAGAGCATCATGCAGCTGACTAGAGGAGCAGAGCCACGGCTGTAGCTCTCTGTCCATGGCACTACTATTTATCTGGCTCGAGAGGACAGCTCAGGAGGGAGCGGCTGCTTTGGGCTGCGCTGAAACGGCACCTGATTTAAACTTTGGAAGAGAGAGGCCAAATTTGTTCTCTATCCCAGCAAAAGTAGCTGTTGCAAGTCGATATCCACCTATGTGGTCGGGATTGGCAGGAGGAAGGCCGGAGATTCGAGACTTGGGTGTAGGTTCTGAGCCGGAGGGTTTGCTGGTAAGGAGGCAAAGAGAAAATTAGCAGAGTTCAGGTTTCATCGGCATAACACTATTTCTTTAAGGCCGGGGTGGAAAACCTGCGGGGCAATCTTGACCTACCTGGGAGTCCAAAATAGCCTGTAAGGCAATTTCCCCATAACTACACCCACTGTGGAGGGGGTGTTTCAGTTCTGCTCTGGGTACTGCTTTGCTAGCATGTTCCCTGTGGGAACTATTGCAAATCAAATTTGACAGGTGAAACCACCCACACCCCAGTCAGCTGACAGAATCGTAGAGTTGGAAGGGGACACCAAGGGTCATCTAGTCCAACCCCCCTGCAATGCAGGAATCTCAGCCAAAGAATCCATGACAGATGGCTCCATCCACTTGTCAAAGTTAGCCCACTGGCGAATAAAGATTTGGACCACCAGCCCATACGGGTTCCCTGCCCATACTTGAATCATTACACTCATGATCTCAGCCCACCCATGCATCTTTTTGTCAGTCTTTAACAGTGTTGAGCATGGTTGGGCATGAATCTAGACCAGGTACTCAGAGCTGATCCAACAGATCACTCATTAGGGAATGCATATGCAGATCTGAAATAGCTAGGACTTGGTCAGGTGTTGTTCACTGGGCTTTTTCTCTCCCCATGAAACACCTTTTTGCATGGTGACTTACATCAACCAAGGCCTGAATCTTTTTAACAGCCGACACCACAGGGTTCTTCTAAGATTCATCGTATATACCTTGAATGCCACCAGCCAAGGGCAGTAAATTGGTCATAAGCTTTGACTTGGATTCTGACTCTTAGTTTAAAAATGCAGAAATTCTAAGCTTGAAGGGAGAAAAGCTGAGGAACTGCTGGATGGTGCAGACACCTCTCCATCCCTGATCATTGACTGTGCTGGCTGGGGCTGAGTTAGAGTCCAACAATAACAACATAAGGATGGCCACAGATTCCCTATATTTCTTGTAGCGCATCACCTGCCTGTCCTGTGTGACAGTGTCTCAACCTTACACTAGGACCGGTAATGAAAACCGGAGTGTTGAAGAGTAAAGATGATAATCTAGGTTGCTGTGCTCTCCTGTTTATATTTAGAAACGCAATTTACCGGTAATCTAAATGTACCAGGCCATTTTTCACCAACCAAGAAGGAATGCGGGAACCTGTGGTTCTCCAGATCTTGTTGGACTCCAACTTCCATCCTCCCTGCCCATGCTGGCTGAGGCATGTGAGTTGTGAGTTGAACATTGTATCAAGGGCCACAGGTTCCCTGCGCTTGGTTTAGAGGATGGTAAACTGTACTTACAGGCCTCCAAAATCAACATAGAGCCAGCGCTGCAAAAGTTCATAGGTCACTAGAGTGACGCCAAACTGGGGTGAAGATCTGAACACTCGAGCTGTTGAACAGAATAAGCACAATCTTTATTGAGCAGGTATTTAATTTTATTAAACTGAATGGTTGTGAGCCTTGGGACTCTAAGTGTCTTCTTTAAATTAAAACAGAAGTTACAAACGTACCCACACACCCCACCTCTTTTCCTTACCTGCGGCTCCTTTCCAGAAAGCTGCAGGGCCTTCTTCTCGAAGTATCTTTCCAAAGCAGTCAATGACTCCATTGTACGTTGTTTGACCAGCGCGAGCCGCCACTTGCAGTCTCGTCTTGATGACATCAGCAGGGGTCACCAAGGAAGCAGCAGGCACACCTTTTCAGGAGAAATGAGTGTTTAGTATAACACAAACATCAGAGACGGGCAGAAACATTTCTAACACCAAAGAATATGAATATGAATACAAACTCTCTTTAAGTTTTCGAAGAACAGCTGAAGTCGCATTTGTAACAAAGCCAACAGCAGCTTCTCCTTTCCCCTTTGCAGCTTTGCACTTTATGCCGGAGTACATTTAATATAATAATAGTTTATTATTCACATGCCGCCCATCTGACTGGGTTGCCTCAGCCACTCTGGGCATCTTTCAACAAGTTAAAAAAATGAAACACAGTAAAACATCAAACATCAAAAACTTTCTGCTACATGGTTGCCTTCAGATCTTCTCAAAGTCAGATAGTTGTTTATTTCCTTGACATCTGGTGGAAGGGCATTCCACAGGGCAGGCGCCACTACCGAGAAGGCCCTTTGCCTGGTTCCCTGTAACCTCACTTCTTGCATGGAGGGAACTGCCAGAAGGCCCTCAGAGCTGGACCTCAGTGTCCAGGCTCAACGATGGGGGTGGAGCTGTTTAGGGCTTCAAATACCCATGTGGTGAAATGTACTCTGGCATAAAGCGTGAAGCTGGTAAATAACCCATACACAAAATCACATAATCAGCAATGACCGGACACCATGCATTGTGCCTGTCTGAATGGCAACAGGCCTGACCGATCCAGCAGTGGGATGGGGAGCAGAGGCTTTAGGAGAAATCTATGAACCTTCCCACCCATGGGCTTTGCTGACACAGGAAAGAAGGACTGCGCCATAAAATTGCTTTCTGCTTCAAATAAATGCTTATGTGAACTATTTTAATGGCTTTTCCCTCAAACAAGTTGCAGATGAAGTGAATTTTGGCTCTCCAAAAATAATAATATTGAATTCCAACCTCCTAAAACACACTCTTGTTCTATATATGATGTCAGCTCCTTCCCAAATGTAGGAAAACCAGACTAGATTTTTTTTAAAAAAAACTCGCCTCTGTATGTTTCCTTGAGATTTTAAACACCAAGCCTCCCACATTGAGAGCTTTGAAACAATTGCAACTCCCCTATTGAGGCCAACAGTACAAATTTGACTACAAGTTGCTGAGCGGCATTAAGCTGTTTATCCACATTATGCAAATGTAATTAGCTCTCATCAAAATCACACTACCTCCCACCAAGGATAAAAGTGATCAAATTTAGATTAAGCTACATACAATAGTGTATTAGCTTCCTATCCATGGCTCTGATGAATATTAACTATTGCTAGGAAAGGGGACAGGTTTGGCAAGTGGGGGGGGGGGGGAAGGAGGTATGTAAGAGAAGGAGAGCTGCCTGCAAATTGCGCCGTAAAATGTTACCTGCGATAGCGCCAGCTGCAAGCAGATTAAATCCTCCCACGCGGCCATTTTCATCTGCAAGCATCAGTTTACAATGAGCGTACACAGGAAAGTAGATTGCAGAAAAGGGAATGTCTCGGAGGAAACATGCTTTGGCACCCTGTCACGTGAATAAGGGGGGGGGGGGGAGTGCAAACAAGTTATAGACACACAGGATAAATTCAAACTGCCTCTACACACAAGGCTCGGGGACTATCCAGGCACAAAGAGGGGATCTAGATGACTCCCCAGCCTCAGCCCTGAGATGTGGGCAACACCAGTTTGAAGCCGCCTTGTGGTTCTGTCTATAGCGTAGGTACATTATGCTATGCCCTGGGATCTGGCCTTTTCGGTGGTGGCACCCTGGCTGGGGAATTCCTTTCCTCCTGAGATTCAATTGGCACTCAATTGCCTATGTCCCAATGCCAATTTAAAAATGTGTTTCTTTTGCTAGGCTTTTACTGGCGATTGCGCTTTCGCTGCAGTATAGCTGGGGATGTATTTGATGCCAAATCACAGACGCTTCGCCAAGGATGTCCCCTTTTAACAAAACGTTTGCAACATTTTAAGTACTGGCTGCATTTTTGCCTATCTCAATATATTTATTTTCTTGGGTGACCCAACCTGGGTTCGTGAAAGTGAGGGCAGGGGATATGCAATGGATAAACGACATGCTTGCATTCTCTCCCACTCCACCTGCCATGTCTGAACAGGAGCGTCCTGACTGAGAAAATGCTGTTGCGGCTCCGTGAACAAATATTACAACTGAGGGTGCAGGGCTCTTTACAATGGGGGCAAGTGAAGAAAGCTGAACGTGGATGAGAAACATCAGAGTCAAGACTCGATGCTCAGTCCTTGGCTGCAAGATCTATTGGAGATGCTCAAATGCTTTTAAGTACCAATCACCCACAGCCGTCTGTTACGACTGTAAAAGGAGAACCACCACTTTGGTCCAAAGCCAGAATGCTTTGTTGTGTGGCTGGGTGTGCAGTGGAAGAAGGCATCTCTGGGTTTGGTTTATAGCCACTGTTCCTTCTGAATTCTATAGGCAGGAGAGTCTACTTGTGATGATCCAATCGATACCTCCTATCATCAGTATATAGCAACCTCTCTACTGCCACCCCTGGAACAGGCTCAGCACCAATAGCAAAATCGGTAGAGCATGAGACTCTTAATCTCAGGGTCATGGGTTTGAGTCCCGCGTGGGGCAAAAGATTCCTGCACTGCAAGGGGGTTGGACTAGATGACCCTCGTGGTCCCTTCCAACAGTACAATTCTATGACCCAGTGCTCTGTGGTCAAGTCCATTAGCACAGCTTGCAGTGGTGGAATCAAAGCCGTGCACGTTGTCTTTGTGCCCCCAACCCCCTTTAAATCCCAAAATTATAATCTGCCTCCTAAACCCATTTGCTCAATTCAAATTAATCCAGGCTCCATTTTTAGCAACCCACTCACACTCCCTTTTAAGATACAAGTGTGGTTTACAAGGAAAGGAGAAATACCAACCATCATGCTCCACGAATTAAAACACCTTTAGGAAAACGCTATAGTTATGCAGTTCCTGATGTCCTAACTTCCGAATGTAAGCTGCCACTCCAGAACCAAATTCTGTGCACAGGCCACAAAGAAACGCGTTAACACTGTTTCTCGGGAGCCCAGCTGCCTGCATCTGCCGAATTTACGTATTAGTCCCTTGCCGTCGCAAAGGGTGTTGGAAGAAATAGTCTTCCGAGTTTAAGAAAACTAATAGCTTCTGCTCCATTACCTCTGATCTGTAATGATGGAAGTAAGTAGACCTGCAGGGAAAGGATCTGTTTACTGGCATTCTGCTAAAGGTACAGTACGGTATGGGTCTCGCTGGGCTGGTTGCGGGTTTTATTTCCCCACCTCCCTTCACAAAACGAATTCATTATTGACAAATCCCATCACTTAACTTCTTAAAGATCTGAATTCTGCTAAACTACACTACTGTTGCGCCGCCGTCGTGTGATTAAGACAAAGAGAGCAGCCCGCTGAGAATGTAACAATAGAGATAGCGGAGACACGAAATAAATGCTAAGGCTATGTGGGCTGCCATAATAAACACAAAGGGAAAGGAGAGGAAACTTTTTCTCCCTCTACAACACACCCCTCCACCTCTTCCCACTGAAACGATCTGTGCCAGAAGCCAGCGGGTCCCCGGAACCATGACTCCCTACGGCTCGGTATAAAAGCCCGTGGAAGAAAGCGAAGGAGTGTTTTTGTACATCCCACTGCCACTAATATAAATGTGGGTTTCTCTCCATTTTCAACCATGGGGCTGCCCTGCAGGCAGAGATTGTTTTCAAATTTGAAAAGATTCACACACACACACACACACACACACACACACACACTAAAAACCCACAAATCTGAGCGAGTGTAATGCAGAAAGAGAGAAAATATACACCTTGTAAAGACCGAAAATCCCCAAGTCCTTCAGAACGGTGAGGGCTCTAACTTTCGGCCCTGTGGTGATTTCTCCTGCCACCTGCAGCCGAATCTTGACAATCTCCAGGGGATTTGTGAAGATGACCTGAGAACCTCCTGCCTGCAAGAGCAGAACACAACACAGTGTTAAGCGATTCCCCCTCAAAGAAACCCAAAATCCACACGTGATCTTTCCAACACTTAAGAACTCCCATCCACACTGAGTATCGGGAAACAGCTTTAGGCAACTTAAGGTTTGCTTCGCTAGCTAATATTCTAGGGATCGGAGCTGCTACAGTTTTTGCAATTGATATTGAGAAGGCATTCAAAAGTGGGGCATCACAAGGGGGGGGGAACCACAGACATCCACTCTCAGCCTCCTGCTTTTATTCTGATGATCCTCCGCCTAGCTGGTTCTGTATGGCGTGTTTTAGTTCAGAAGACAAATATTCCCCAGCCCCTAAGCCAATCCTGTAACTTGAATAAGTTGAAAAGCAGTGTAAAATCGGTGTCAACCATCACAAAATGTACAGACAGTTGAATACATTGACCTGCCTTTTTTATTTGTACAAATGCATTCTTTTTAGGTCTTTATTGGTTGTTTGTTGTAAATGGCTTGAGTGTTTCTATGGTGTTTGTACATTGTGTCACGTGCAAGCAGCGGCGGAGCGTGCCGATTGGGTGCCTGGGGCGGCGTGCGTGCCCTGCGCCCGGGGGCGGGGCCAGATGCCCATGGGGCGGGGCGAGCCGGGGCAGGACGCTCCGTGGGGCCTCTGAGGAGTCTGCCTGCCTCCTCCCCCTCAGCTGCCCTACAGCTGAGGGGGAGGCGGCGGGAAGACTGTTTGAGGCTACGCAGAGCCTGTGGGGGCCCAAGCCAACGCGTCACTCCCAGGAGGGAGTGCAGGCCCCGTGGTGAGTGCCGCCCGGCATTTCGTCACCCCCCTCAGTGGTGACACCCGGGGCGGCCTGCCCCCACTGCACCCCCCTTCCTCCACCCCTGCGTGCAAGGGGAGCAACGCGCAAATATTAATAACAGCGACAACAACAATATTAATGTCTATTACGCCGTGCTTTCCTTCTTCTTGGTATGGAACAAATAAGCAGGTTTTTAAGCTGGCAGGTGAAAAGCCGGAGAGCAGCTTGCCCAGCTTCGTAGTGGGGTTTGCAGGGCACTGCTGCAATTTTGCACGCAGCCTAACACAGGAAAGTGCATTCTGAAAGAGCAGACAACCTGAGGCACGTGCCTGGCAAGCTGCTGCTGATGTCACAGCGGCAGCTGAAGTGCGTTCACCAGCCCAAACCACCAGCAGCCGTGGCAAAACGACAGATAAAGGAAGGAAGAACATTTCACCAGGAGGTGGGGGGGCCCCTATGGCAACCAGCACTGTGCAAGTACACGGCTGCTGAACAGAGGGGCAGACTACCAATGTCATCAAGGATGACACTCCACTCAGCCACTGGACTCTTGCTCATCAATGGACTACCTCCACTAACGTGGAACAAAAGACTAAGGCGGAATAAAAGACAAGGGTGAAAAGGCCCAGCTATCACTACGCCTTCCGTCAGCTTTGACCGGTGGCCCCACTGTGGCCTTCTCTGGACAGGGAAAACCTAACTTCTGTTGCCTATGTTCTGGCAACCTCTAGTCTGAATCACTGCAATATGTGGGGCTGGCCACCAATTCTGGCACGACCACACTGGCTACCGATTAGTTTCTGGGCTCGGTTCAAAGGGCAGGTTTTGCCCCCGATACTTCGCCGCCAGCCTCTCCCAACAAGAACCAACCGTCCAAACTCTGCAATCGTCACCTGAGGCCCTTCTCTGCTCCGCAAGAGGTCCGTAGGGTGGCGACACAACAGCAGGCTTTGATTTGTATAAATGTGCGTTTTAGGTTTTTATGGGGGGAGTTTGCTGTTTCAGCGTTTATACTGCATTGTAAGTCGCTTTGGGTCATTTCTGCGAGCAAAGTGACTAAGAAATATAAATTAGGCACCATCGCTGCTGGAAGGGAGCATTAATTGCTGTTGTGCCTGTCAGTGTTTAATGATTTTGAGTGATGGCAAAAGGTGAGCTGAATGAAAATTGGCTTTTGCTACTGTAAATAATTGGCAGGGCTCTTAGGATTGAATAGGAGAGCTTTTTACCATTTAAACTTGAAATTCATTGTTTAAGAGTGAATAATGGGCACACCTCCATTACCACATCTGTTACTGAAAAAATTATATTATTATTATTATTATTTTTTAAAGGTGCCGGGGGGGGGGGAGATACAGACAGAAACAGATTGATATTACCCGTTTCCCCAGCCTGGGTGTGACACAAATTTAACAGCTGTCAAGTTGTTTTATATTTCATTAGCAAGAGCGCAAGCCCCATCCCTCGCAGGAGGCTGCTGCATGAGCTGCTCTCTCCCAAGTTGTGCGTTTTAACCTCAGACATTCACCAAGCTGCATTTCAAAATTTCACAGGGCGATTCAACGTGACAGTTTCGCTCCAGAAGCATGTAAACGTACTGGGAAGTGACATGTTTAGACTTTCCCTTAGCCTGCTATAGGTCTAGCCACCCTTCACTTCTGGAAAAAGTGCAGGGGTCATCGTGGGACAGGCGGTTGGACCAATCCGCCTACTCGGAAGGGCTTGTCTGCCTTTACGAAAATTAAACCTAGATGTGATGCTGGCTGCGGCACTTCGTTTTAAAATTATAATAATAGGCTCAGGGAAAAGAGGGGGGGGGGGTTTCACCAGTACAGCACCACGAAAGAAGAAATTTAAAACCCTTTCCTCCACAAGCATGATCTCTCCGCAAAACGGCAGTGTCATATACCGCTGCGATCTCTCCCTTGACATAGGTCATCCTGAGGGCAACCAAGGTAGTCTCAGTGCCTTAAAAGGTAAAGGACCCCTGGATGGTTAAGTCCAGTCAAAGGTGACTATGGGGTGTGGCGCTCGTCTCACTTTCAGGCCAAGCACACACACACCCATCATGATTTGCAATAGATAGCTAGGTCAAAAATTACGAAACCAATATCATAATTTTGGTTTTGGACAATGTATCGCCCAGCCCTAGTGTGTGTATTGTAGTCAGCAGTTTGTTTGAGCTGTGTAACCGATAACACACACTGACAGCATAAGCATTTTGCAAAATATTTTCTCTTCCCCTCCCATTAGAAAAAAAACAAGGCAAAACTGATTTGGAAGGTGTAGATCTGTCCATTGAGCCAGTAAAATTTTTCTTGTAGAAATCTCTCTCTGTCTCTGTCTCTGTCACATACACACACTTTTAAAAAGGAATAGAAATTGAATTTGGCCACACTAGTCATTTGAGATTGGTTCACGGGAGTTTACTGTGGTGCCTGTAGAAACAGGAAATTCTGTTTTGCAAGGCGTTGTTTTGTTTTTATTTTTAATCTTTTAGAAATTAGAGTTCCTGCAGGGCTGGCAAAATAACCCTGTAAAGAAAGTCAAATGGATCAATTCATAAACATTTTTATTTTCGAAGGAGAGGGAGGGAGAAGCCAATCACGGCCCAATTAACCTCCCCAGTTCCTTTCATGGAAAGCAGTTGAATATTTTTTTTGCATGTACACAAAACAGCAGCAAGCTCTTTAAAGGGACAGGATTTCAGAAAAATGCAGCTTTGACTGATGGAACCTGTATCGGTAGCTTCAGGGTGAAGAAGGGTTTTTGGGCTTCGGAACCGTGTTGATGGCCTGACAAGCACAATGTAGCTTATTTCTTTTCATTAAATGCACAATCTTGTCTAAGGCTCTGTGACGAGGCCGCAGTCCTAGGCTGTCATGTGAGGTCAGAGGGGAAATGCACAGAAGATATTGCAAATTCCGACTTCAGCCAATTGTCCCACCGCAGAGACCCTCACAGTGAACTTTCAAAGCACCTCCGGAAATGTGTGCGCTTCTTTCCTGCCTGTGCACATGACTAAGTGTGCAGCCACGAGTCCTGCACGCAACACTATTCTGTGTGTCCCAAAATACACACCCCAAAAGTTGGCAGGACTGCCTGCTCTGACAGCAACCGTCAGCTGCTTGAGGGACTACAAGGACTTGGGCTCATTTTCCTACCTATTTCCAAGAGGTGACTGGTGGTGTCAACACTTAAGTCCCGGGGACTGAAGATGCAAACATCTCCGAGTACTTGGGTGCAAGGATCCGGCCGCAAGAACTGCAGTACACAGAGGGCTGCATTGACCAATGTCATGTTACCAGGCCAAGTTCAAAGTTGGTATAGGATTATCTGCTTTGCTGCTATAGACCAGTTTACTTCAGGGATTGCCTTAAATGTGTCTACTTGATCACTTTGGTCTGTGGAACTTGCACTTTTACAAGTGCCACACAATGCCCGATGAGTAATTCCTTCAGTGTGGCAGCATCTGTGCTCTGGAACTCCCTGCCACTTGACATTAGACAGGTTGCCTTCACTGTTTATTTATTTTTACATGCCTGATGAAAAGGTTTCAATTTCAGCAAGCTTATCCAGACACACAAGTTAGTTACGCTTATTTTAAAAGCTTCACTAATTTTTCCTTTGTTTTTAAAGATGGTTTTATGCATCTTTGATACTGGTGAATTGGTAAAATAAAAATGTGGCTCCCTTCTATGATTGAAGATTTATACAAACTCGCAACATATGAACATCTTGCATATAAACACAGACTTGCCATGGACAAATTCAAGGATATTTGGAATCCATTCTTACAAATACTGTAATAGGTTAAGATCTGGTGAAGTACAATAACAACATTGTAAAGTATAGAGTTTTGGGTCCCCATCCCCTTTATTTTCCTTTCTACAAGGGTTCTGTTTCTCTTTTATTTACATCTCACCATGTTTAGTGCACATTTAATTATGTACTTTCTGAACTGTAAAAAAAGATGTTTAAATTTATTTATTTTTTTAAAAAAGATGGCTTTATGCATACTTGTTTTTAACTGGCTTGCATGTTTTAGTCATGTTACATACGGACACTTGGGGGAATTTATTTTTCAGCGAGATGTTGATGGATTTTCTGAAGAAACAAATAAAGCCACTGCATTAGCGGAAACACTTCTTCCTGTGTAAATGGATTTTTTTCGTTCCACCCCCCCTGCACTGCCCCCTAGTCTGCTGTGGGGGTTCTCCCTACACTCAGGAGCAGATTTAGGTAAGTGGGGGGGGGGACGACGGAGAGGGAAGGGAAGGGAAGTTCCATTGCATGAGAGTAAGCCATTCTCATTGTGCAATGACTTGACGGGATTAAATCCGGAAGCCCAAAACTTTCCATCCTGGATCAGTGGCTGAATTGTGGAATAATTTGTTCCAGAGTTCCATTCCTTATATTAATTGATGATCAGAGAAGGTATTTTGTTATGGTGGAACTGGAACCCCTCTGGACAAGGTAAAGGACCCCTGGATGGTTAAGTCCAGTCAAGGCGACTATGTGGTTGCGGCACTCATCTCGTTTTCAGGCCAAGGGAGCCGGCGTTTGTCCACAGACAGCTTTCCAGGTCATGTGGCCAGCAGGACTAAACCGCTTCTGGCGCAACGGGACATCATGACGGAAGTCAGAGCACATGGAAACACCGTTTACCTTCCCGCCACAGCGGTACCTATCTATCTACTTGCACTGGCATGCTTTCGAACTGCTAGGCTGGCAGGAGCTGGGACAGAGCAACGGGAGCTCACCCCGTCACGGGGATTCGAACCGCCAGCCTTCCGATCGGCAAGCCCAAGAGGCTCAGTGGTTTAGACACCGCACCACCCGGATCCATGTCCCTCTGGACAAACATGTCTTGACTCAGGCTCTGTGCAGCATGTAGCGTAATACTGGCACCCAACAGATATGCCCTACTGTAGTAATGGCTATGGTAGCAGCATGGGTGTTATCACTGCTTTAGAAACTGAAATTTATTAAGGAGGGGAGACCAAGGAAACTTTGTTCCAAATCCTCAGCGGGGAGGGGGGGGGCAGAACACCCTGAAAAAAAGAATTTATGCAGACATTCTGAGAGCTCATTGGCATGGCTGTTCTATAAACAACGGCCCCATTCAAATACAATGTCCAAATAATAATCCCGATGCAAGCCCAGTTATTCGCGCACACAGAAAATGGTTCCTAAATTATGACAGACACCTTTTGGAGCAGCAACATGACAAATTCAATCCTGAATGGAGGTTATTCATACAGATCAGGAGTACGAACAATTCAAGCTCCCTTGCTTAACCTTAACGTCATGTAAAATAAAGTCTCCACGAGGAACAAATACAAAAAAACTCAAGCTGACAGCAAAGGTTATGAGAGAAGAGATGCCGTCTGAGATCCCACAGCAAACACCTTTTGACATGCCAGAGGCGGAAGGAAATGCACAAGTGACCCTGGAAGAGGAGACCTCTTGCCCTTTCCAATTTCACCCGTGAGGCACAAGCCACAAAGGGGGAAGAGGGGGGAAGGCGCCTCAGCCCAGCCCCCAACACCCGCTTCCTCTTGCTGAAAACAGGCAGCGTCCCGGACCAAAACTTTTCCCCCACACTGAAAACATTGTCCTTTTGACGTAGATTGCTCCTAGGAGACAATTTCTAGGTACTCAGACTCCCTTCTCCCAGCTAAGCTCCAGCAATTTGTGCTAACTCTCTCAGGCAAGTGTGCTCTCTGCTTTTAGGGATCTTGGGGGATTTTTCTTCCAGCACATCACTCCATCCTTTCAACGGGGCTTTTTACGAAAAAAAGGATGCACAGCCAACTGTGTGCCTTGTGTCCCTGCAGCCTGACAAGTATAGAAGGTTGGCGGGCAAGTTAAATCTGGCTAATATATGGAACGATGCTGCGAAAGAAATCAAGTCCCTGCCTCCCTTTCCCCCGTTTCTTAAAAACAAAAGCACACAGGGGAGATAGCTAGGTGATTCCACTTCTGTACAGCCAACGTCGGTCAGCTACATCGTCCTGCCCCTTCTGGAAATACGGCCACTTCGAAGACGCCGTCCACAGAAACCAAGAGCCCTGTTCCGATAAAAGGAAGATCTCCCTTTCTATCCCTACAGCAGCTCTATTGCAATTCCCCCCCAGTTCCAATGGGGGTGCCCATTCCTGGTAGGATCAAACCTGGCCACGGTCCTACATGCATCACTTACCGTTCGGCTGCACTAGAATCACACACAACGTGAGGCTGCCTTTGAAAAGCACTTAGGAGCTTCGATACATGAGGAATGGAGGTGCTAAAATCTCGACTGGGTCATGGTGCTGGGATCATGCGGCCACTTTTATTGGACTGGCTGTTTCAGAGTGCAATTTAGGGTGCTGGTTATTACCTATAAGAAGCCCTAAATTGCCCTGGGACCTAGAAGAGAAGACTTCCTTTTAAATAGATTTTTTATTTTTTAAAAAAACAGCTTTACTGGGGAAGCGCTCAAACATTTGCCTTTCTGCAACGGGCTGGCTCAGAGAAATTTGTTCAGGTGGTGTTGTTATTTTAGTACTTGGGGCAGAGGGTGTGTAACTCAGAGCCAGAAAATCCTGAGGATTCCTTGTCTGCTACCCAAGGGGAGCACCATAGCTTAGTTCCTGGGTTCAATCCCCAACATCTCCACATACAGCTGGGAAATACATCTTCCTGAGATGCTCTGCCAGTCAGAGTAGGCAATGATGAGCTCAGCTTTTGATGTTCAAACGTTCTCGGTGTGAACGTCACACTAGGCTCCAATTTAAAATGCCTTGAGCGAAAAAGGGACAGAGGTAGTGCTTAATGAAGACTTGCCCATGCAAGAAAGATGTTTTGGTACAAAACGATATTAAGTTAGTAACCCTAATAATCAAAGTTCATTACCGAAACAGAAATCGCTAAGATCCCTTACTGAACACATGTCGCAGCAGGGGGGAAATAGCCTAATGAATGCATACCTGAAAACATCCTCAAGCAATTTTTTTTTTTAAGGAACTCAAGTCTAATTTAAAATGTGCATACATTTTCTTAAAAATTATACCGCCGTTATGCTGTGTGGGCTTCCTCATGAAACCACGGCAGCCCCCAGCAGTTTATAGCTGACTTGTGGGGGGCTGGCGGTGGGAAGGGGGGGGAGAGAAGTCAGCAGATGTGTCAGGCCTTTGAACTACATTTATTTGCGGGGTTGAAGGGTCTCTTACATATAACTGTAGCTGCTTCTAATGGGCCTTCAAAAGCAAGATTAGGTTCTCTCTGGGGTACGGCTATAACTCGCTCGGTTGTTGCCTTTCCCAAACGTGGGTTTGTACGCTGACAAGCGAAGGCTGGGGTATCTACAGGGCTGCCATTTCTAATCAGGGAGAAGTAAGAACAGCATCACTCCAGGGCTGCCTCTTTGAATTCAGAGTTTGCAGAGGTCAACAGCCTCATTGCCCATGGTTTTGGTGACAAGCTGAAGAGATTTCCATCCAGCCTGCTCAACTGGAAGTTATTAAGAGTTCCCAGATCCAAACCCGGGGAGGGCTTCTGCCTCTTTGTCCACAGCTGCACCACACATCTAAAGCATTATTACAGCACTTTGGCAGAATCCTGGGCGCTGCAGTTTGTTAAGGGTGCTGAAAGTTGTTAGGAGAGGCCTATTCCCCTCATGGAGGTCCAGTTCCCAGAGTTCCCTGGGAAGAAGGACTGATGTTTAAACCACTCAGCTCTGTGACGAATACGGTCGTACCTTGGAATCGGTTCCGGAAGTCCGTTTGACTTCCAAAACGTTTGGAAACCAAAGTGCTGCTTTTGATTGGCAGCAGGAAGCTCCTGCAGCCAATCGGAAGCCCCGTTGGACGTCGGCTTCCAAAATTAGTTCACAAACCGGAACAGTCACTTCCGGGTTTGCGGCGTTCAGGAGCCAAAACTAAGCTGTTCGAAAACCAAGGTACGACTGTAACTCTCAGCACCCTTCTCAAACTATGGTGCCCAGGACCCAGTAGTAATGTACGGAAGTGAGAGCTGGACCATCAAGAAGGCTGATCGCCGTAGAATTGATGCTTTTGAATTATGGTGCTGGAGGAGACTCTTGAGAGTCCCATGGACTGCAAGAAGATCAAACCTATCCATTCTCAAAGAAATCAGCCCTGAGTGCTCACTAGAAGGACAGATCCTGAAGTTGAGGCTCCAGTACTTTGGCCACCTCATGAGAAGAGAAGACTCCCTGGAAAAGACCCTGATGTTGGGAAAGATGGAGGGCACAAGCAGAAGGGGACGACAGAGGATGAGATGGTTGGACAGTGTTCTCGAAGCTACTAACATGAGTTTGGCCAAACTGCGGGAGGCAGTGAAGGATAGGCGTGCCTGGCGTGCTCTGGTCCATGGGGTCACGAAGAGTCGGACACGACTGAACAACTGAACAACAACAAGGGTTGCTTAAAGTGGCGTAATAGTGCTCTACATATATGGTTCAGGTGTGGCCTTTTAGATGTGCTTGGAATGGATAATAACATTAGGCACAACCGAGTCTATTGGTTCACCAAAGTGAGGACAGAAGCTACATAGGAAGACAGATGCTTTTCTACTCAACTCTTTAAAAATGTACTAAAAGCACAAGATGCCACTTTATGTTGCGAACCACCCTGACTTTTACGGACGAAGGGCCATATACAAATAAATAGTAAACAATAAAAATGCAATACCTTTGCAGGATCTGGGCTTGAAAATTCAACAGGGACCTTCCCCCAAACGCTTTAAGAACAGCAAACCAAGGCTGAGCGTATATTTGAAAAATTAACCCATGGTGAAATTGGGCTAGGTGTGCTCACCAAAAGCAGCTAGCATTCATTCAAACAGCTGTCGGTTCTATGAGAAACTTATTAGCTGCCTCCAGCCTTTGCACCAGTTACTCTCTGTGGAACGCCCTCCCACCAGGGGTCAGAGAGATAAACAACTACCTGTCATTTAGAAAATACCTGAAGGCAGCCCTGTTTAGGGAAGTTTTTAATTTGTGACTTTGTAGTGTATTTTGGTATTTGTTGGAGGCCGCCCAGAGTGGCTGGGGAGACCCAGCCAGATGGGCGGGGTATAAATAAATTATTATTATTATTATTATTATTATTATTATTATTATTATTATTATTATTATTATGAAGGGAACAGTAGAACTGAGGTGGGCAGAAAGAGCAGCTGCCCTCCAGTAAGGAATGTGTCATGAGTGGAAATCCTTGCATTTCAGTAAGATTCAAGCTGCACTGGAATCAATGCGTCTTGGAAAATGTCAGTGATGTACTGTTCTGAGAAGGGTGGCAGCTGAGTCGGTGGTGGGGCATTCGCTTTGCACCCAAAAGGTCTCAGGTTCAATCCCTGGCTTCTGCAGGTAGGGTTGGGAGAGACCCGTGCCTGAAGCCTTGCATTCGGTGTAGAGAACAATGAACTTGATGGACTGACTCGGCACAAGGCAGCTTCCTATATGCAATGTACAATGGAACACTTAAAACTCCCACCGATTTCACTGGGGCAGAATTAGGCACCTGCTTAACTGTCCCCCATGGAAATCGACGGAGCTCAGAAGTGTTTCACTTTTGGCCTTGCATTTACATTGTTACTTTCATCAATGTCCTCTTGATTTATTTTTTTTAAGAAAAGCTGGAGCCAGATAAATCCTGTTGCAAGCAAAAAACGGATTTGTTCTGCAGGAGATAAATCCAGCTCCTCTCCACCTTTCAGACAAAAGGAACGCTTCTGCCGAAAAACCGAGAGAGCTCTCTCTCTCTATATATATATATACAGCCATGGCTTTCTTTTTCTCCAGCCGGTGTTGACAATCAGAGCTGTTCTGTGGGGGGAAAACAACCTGACATTTCTAACAACAGGTCTGTGCTGATGGTAGTAATGTAAAGAGATGCCCTGCTTTGCTGTAACCCTGCTCCACGTAGCAGCCGGCAGTGGAAAAGGTGTCAATGGAAAGGGACAAGCGGCACCAAAATTGCGGCAGCTCTTCCCATGACACAGCGATAAAATTGTTATGTGCCGGCAGTCATTTTAATATGGGCACAAAGTGGGAAAGGTGTGCTCCTTCGCACGGCAGGGATACTCACGCAGCCTCCCGCAAGGATCTCTGCATGCAGTGGAATGGAACCGTCTCTCTGCGTGAATTTGTCTCTGACGAAGTCATTGACCTAACAGAAAGACATAATTAATACCACCAGGCCCCTTCTCCACCTCCCTCGTCTACAGTTTTATTCAGGAGATCTAAAAACAATATTTGGATATTTGGATTTGATATTTGGAATCCATTCTTACCAATTCTGTAATAGGTTAAGATCTGGTGAAGAACAATAACAACCTTGTAAAGACAAAATAAAATAAAGAATTCTTTCCAGTAGCACCTTAGAGACCAACTAAGTTAGAACAAACTTAGTTGGTCTCTAAGGTGCTACTGGAAAGAATTTTTTATTTTATTTCGTTTTGACTATGGCAGACCAACACGGCTACCTACCTGTAACTGGAACCTTGTAAAGTAAATGGTTTTTTTGGTCCCCCCCCCACTTTATTTTCCCTTCTACACAGGTTCTGTTTCTCTTTTTCTTTTTCTCTCTTTGATTTACGTCTCGCCATGTTTAGTGCACATATAATTATGTACTTTTTGAACTTTCAATAAAGATTTTTTTTTTTTAAGGAGATCTAAAAACAAGAGGCCAGAGTGTGGCAGTTCCTGGAGCAGAGAGATTACTTGAAATACATTTTTGGTGTTCTACAAAAGTAAATATTTCCTCCCCCCAAAAAGAAGAAAGTAGTGCAAAAGTGTCGAGTTATCCTCACTTTAAAATATCTTTATGTTCATGTTTTTAATACTGCATTTGGATTTGGATTTGTATGTATGTTGGGAACGGCTTTTGAGGAGCGTCTCCTCCAAAAACTGGATCGAAAACCCTTTAAAGAAAATTATTTTAAAATGAATATACTCACTGTAAGCTTAATGGCCTTTTCTGGAGCAACACCAATGAGCTGTGGAAGCAACCCTAGACAAATGGAGCAAATGTACCACAATTAGACACGCTCAAGTTTGCTGGCACGACGTCTAGGGTGCTTTGCCCTAACACGCCCATTTCCCCGCAGAGGTTTTCCTTTGACATCAATGATGTTTCTACAAATGGAGCTGGCCATTCCGCTATGTGCCCATTGCGCCGTTTTGCAACTGAGCATTTCAAGGCTTCTACCGCAGACAGTGAAGACGAGCTTGCTTGGCGCAAAGGGCTTGCTGGCGCCGCATTTTCCTAAGTCTATTGCCCGATATCAGCTGCCTGCTATGAACTGAAATCAGCTTTATTGCTGCTGAGTTATTCCCAAACGCCTCTTGCGGGATGCTCAAAGCACACAGTGTGCCTTTTCTTTTAACCGCAAGATGCTGCTCCTTGTCGATTTGATCAATCGGCAATCAGTCACTAGGTGGTTTCATTCATTCCCAATCAAGTCATGCCGCTTTTTACTTCTTATTTAAACTGCTGCTTGGAAACAAAATTGAAATGCCGGGACGTCTAGCGAACTCTGTAGACACTCCAGTCAAGCGTCATTATATACACAGTCAGGCAATACCATTTCCTATAGTTAACCTAATTCATAAGAGAAAGACAATGGCTTGGATCCAGAGAAGTGCAAGTGAGAGGAAACTTGAAGAAAGTTCTATTCACACCCACCCCTTTCCCCATTCTTCACTCTGCATTCCCTGAATGGTGTGGGACGGAAATAATGGGAAATCACCCAAAATTGGACTGAGCTCCAGGCACGTAAGATGCTTCCACTTCATTTTGGGTAGCTTCCTCTATTCTAATGCCTCACCCTTTCCTCCAGTCCCATACCATTCTGGCGCTCTGGGGAATTTTTATGGGAGGTGAAGGGGCTAGGAAGAAGAAGAGTTTGGATTTGATATCCCGCTTTATCACTACCCGAAGGAGTCTCAAAGCGGCTAACCTTCTCCTTTCCCTTCCTCCCCCACAACAAACACTCTGTGAGGTGAGTGGGGCAGAGAGACTTCAAGGAAGTGTGACTAGCCCAAGGTCACCCAGCAGCTGCATGTGGAGGAGCGGGGAAGCAAACCCGGTTCACCAGATTACGAGTCCACCTCTCTTAACCACTACACCACACTGGCTCCCCTCCCATGAGTTTTCTCCTGTGTGCAGTTCTCAGTATCCAGGCCGACGCTACCTACATCTACACACAATGCTCTCTTTTCACTACCTAAAAGAAAATAACTTCTAAGACCAATGCAGCTGTCTACTTTGTTACTTACATCATTAAAATGGAGAGACAGAAGTTTTAAGCACTAGGAGGAAAAGTTTGCGTTAAGTTACAAAAGAAGATGAAGTCGCTGGATTTCCGCTCCCCCCCCCCCCAGTTAAGTGCAATGTGAGGCTATCAGCACCAAAGCACATACATACTTGCACCTGTTTAAAGATAGATTGTTTGTCAAGTGAAGTTTCTTTGGGTATAACATAGTCGCAGGCTGAGAACCAGGAATTTTGGGGTGGCCAGGCCATAGGGTACACTGGAAGTCAATGTGAAACAGCAAAAACGGGAATTAAGTGTTGTCTTGTGTATTTTATTTAATGGATTTGTTTTAATAAAATAAAATGGGGAGGGGACATTTTAAGTGTCATGTGTTTGAATGTTTGTTTTGGGCTTTTTTTGTTTTTGTTCCTGTGACACCGGACTCTCTGCCCAGAACGGTGAGTGATGGGAACAGGTTTGACGACCTATGAGCTCCTTTCCTGCCCTGCAGTAACTCGCGGATACTTTTCCAGCAGCCAGACCTGTTTAAGAAAACAGATCAGCAGAGGGCAGCCTTCGCTCGCTTGGCTTTTTAGACGAAGCATCTGGCCACTTTTAATCCAGTCCCTTTCCAACCTTGACAGCAGGCGCATGTGTTACCTGTCTCCCTACCGTCGCCCTGGCCCAACTTTCGCAAAAGCTGGCAGAACTGTAATAAAGTGCTGATTCACCCCACTGCCGTTTCAAGGGAAATGAAGCTAATCTGCCGAGCGGCCTGCGAGCTGACTGCCGGAAGAGCAGGCCGATTCTGTGCAATGAGGCCGTTTCCCCGCTAGCAGGAAGAACCACGGGTTGTTCACACCCTTGTGTCAGCAGCGGCAACAGCATGCCATTATCTGCAGTAGCTCTCACTGCTTAAAAGCCATGTGGGATTTACCTTCCACACGCAACTCTCTTCTCCTAAGAAGCCCAAATCAAATGTGTGTGTAGTACCTACACACGCACGGGCGCAGATCAGCAGCTAATGTATGCCGTGGCTTAGTTTCTTTCAACGTAGTCCTTTTTGTCTGAGGCTTAACAGACTTATTATGCTGTGGGAAAGGTAGTTATTAAACACACAAAGGGCGGTTGACAACAAGAAAAAGAAATGCTGATCTCCCAGCCTGAGTCTCTGATCCCCTATTAAAAGGATATTTAGCACAGTAGTGCCTACCGCTAAAGGAACTAATAGACAGTAACACCTGGAGGCACACTTCCCACCGCCATTAATACACAGCTAAATACAGCGCAAGTGTGTGCGCACAAACACACATGCGCAGGATCAACGGCTACGAGTCATGATGCCTACATACAATCTTCAGGATCAGAGGCGGCAGCGTGCCTCTGAATACCAGTTGCTGGGGAAGATCAGTGGGAGAGGGCAAACGCTCTCTTGTCTTGCCGGCGGACTTCCCATCAGCAACTGGTTGGTGCAACTGCAGAAAACAAGGGTAGGGGACTGGATCGGGGTTTCCCTCCCTTTTACCTTCCCAAAGGTGGGTCTCCCAGCTGTTTTTGGACTACAACTCCCATCATCCCTAGCTAGCAGGGCCAGTGATGATGGGAACTGTAGTCCAAAAACAGCTTGGAGACCCAAGTTTGGGAAACCCAGGACGAGGTGGGCCTGTGGTCTGATGCAGCACAGGGCTCTTCTTACGCATTCTCGTCCTCTTGACTTGCACAAGCAGACACAGACACAGAGACAGACACACACACTGTACTTCATGCAGTCTTAGAGCAGGTTCACCCTTTACATGCACAAAAATTGCATGGCAAAATACACATGTGGCGCTATCATCTGTGCAGAGGAAAAGGAATCAGGCCCGGCTTCTGTCCTGGCTGCAAAGGCACAGAGTCACTTTTTTTGAATGTCAAACCCGGGTAATTTTTCTGCCTGAGCTTTAAAGTATGAACAAAGTAATAAATTCTGCAATGAACCATCGTGGAAGCTTAGACTGTAGGTAAGACTTGGTTCTGGAGTTTGGTTCCAAGATGTCGAAGTCCAAGGAAATAAGATTTGTCGGGCAACCTTGCGCCAGTCATTGCCTCTCATGTTAACTGACCTCACAGGGTTATTGTGAGGAGAGAATGGAGAGGAGGGGAACAACACACACCATGTTGAGCTTCTTGCAGGAGAAGGTGGCATGTAAATGTATGTAATAAATAAAATAAATAACTTAAGATGTGTGTGCACATGAAAGCACAGAAAAGCACCTAACAGATATTAATCCATACAGCACCTTCAAGGTACACAGTTTGAGAGTTTTGCAGTTTTATAAGCCAATAAGTACCCAACACACACAAACACAGCTCCCTATCCCTCAAGAGTTTCCTTGCGTTGTTTAGGCGCCTGCACAAAAGCCATTAAAAAGTCAACCGCGGGTGTACGGGACTGATGCGTTTCATCTGCTCACCTCTGTAAAGGCCAAAAGCGCCTTCGTAACGCAGAACTTTCTTGAAACAATCAAAGCTGTTCTTGTACATCAGCTCTCCCACCACGGAGCCAGTTGTGCGCTGGTTCTGCATGCGCGTCTTCACCAGGTCAATAGGGTAGACCGCGGTAGCTCCTACGGCTGCAAACCAAAAGACAACAAAAGTTTTATATTCCAGTTTCTCACTGTGCCCACACAAAACATGCTAGTGTGGATTAAGTGCCGCCTCCTTCTGCTCTTGTTTTTAGGTTTGTTGCAATTGCTTTTATCTGGAGTGTGGATTTTAGCTGTGTTTGCTCTCTAATTATATTTGTAAACTGCTCGGAGAGGTGGGGGGGTTCGTTTGGGTTTTTTTTTTTGAGCAAGCGGTTTATAAATCTTCTAAATAAATTAATAAACAAAATGCTAATGATGAGACATATGAACGGTGTTACAGGAGCCCAGAGACATAAAGGAGTTTGATGGGGAACAGAGTGAAATGTAGCACTTAGGACAGGAAAAATATGAAGGACCATAGAAGCCAACTCCTAGGGGCAAAGGGGTCTTTGCCTCCCCCCAATAAAATATTTGAGGGGGGCACCCGCCCCAAATTGATGGGCATTGCCATTCAAATGGTGTACGTGCACCGCGTCATGTGATCGATTATGCGGGACACGGCTTACCTGCCTCCCTCCATATTTTATTCGATTTGGCACCCCTGTGAAGGACACTCTGCTTATGCCCATGGAACTCTTACCCACAATCCTGGGTGGGAGGGTGGGGTAATTAGGATTGCCTGGTAATAAGAGACATGCAATCTGCATATGTTCTCCATTCATACTTCACATTTTCCAGGGCTGAATTCTGAGGCGGGAAAACCGGCTTAACCACTCAAGCCTTTGCCTAAAAATGAAGCTCAGATCGCAAAGCATTCCTTCCAACCTCACTGCTAAACAGCACACTGGGGATGGGGAAACAATTCTTTGGAAATGTTTGCCTTTTGCAGGAAAGTTCTTTGGGCAGAGGGAAGCACTGCTTTTCCTTGCTGAAGAGAAACCAATACTGAAAAATGTGGCCTAGCTGTCAGAGTGTCTCAAACGATTAGGAGACGGATGGATTCAGGCCTTCCAAACGACAACAAAAAAACATCTCGTTACAGAGGCTCATTAAGCTGGAGATACGCTTCATCGCAGCATCCTGAATTCCCCTTTCACCCTAGCCCCAAACAGCTGCTGTTCTCTGCAGCGGAAGGAGTACAATTCAGCTTAAAACAGCAACTGCTCAGGTGGGTATGAAAATCTACAATAAGCAGAATATGACTATCAGCTGGAGCATGTGGAAAAGGTGTGTTTCATGGCCTCTTGCTATGCCCCATTTCATAATATTATTTTGTAATATTATCATAAATCAGTAGTTCAAAGATGACTAATGTCTATATACACCATATTTTTCCGTTAATAAGTGGCTCCCATGTATAAGACGCCCCGTATTTTGGGGGACTCTAAATCAAGAAAACACCCCTCAGCACTACCTGTGTATAAGCCGAGCCCCAATTTTAAACCTAATTTTTGGGTTAAAAAAACCCTAGTCTTATACACGGAAAAATACGGTAAGTCTCAACCAAATTATATACCAAAAGTGAAACAAGGGGCCAGGACAAATGCGATGTCTTCAGCCTCCTTACTAAAGACATTGTATTTGTCCCCGGCCCTCGTTTCCCTTTCTGAGTTTGGTATCAATCCCATCAAATATAATTAAGAGGGGAGTCCGAGGCTGTATCTAAGAAGTCTGTCGTTCTGCAAGTTTTGCTCCAAAGACTGTCTGGAGCCCGCAGTGCCAAGGTCATGTTCTGTCAGGACTTCTGATCATAGGCTTGGGGTTTTTTCTGGGGTTTTTTTTTTATAAGTAACAATAAAGAGCTCTCTTCAGAGCTCCACCATCCTACCCTGGGGGTGGGAGGGACAATGAACTCCAACTTAGCTGATCTGCAACCAGCCCGGCTAGATAATATTACAGCAATCCCAGCTTGAAAACAGCACACAGAGACATGTCACTCACCTCCAGCAATTGAGCCCAGAGAGAACCTGTAAGCCGACTCAGCTACCTGGAGCCAGACAGGTCTGCCCAGATCACCGTAAGATTGCTGTGAGTGAAGAACGGGGGTCGGTGGAGCGGGGAGGGAGGGACAGAGAATAAGACATGAAATTGGGCAAAAACAACAACCCAAACCCTGTTATGAGAACTGAAAGCAGCCATGCACTGAGCTTCTGAAGAGTTAAGTAAGAATAACAATTATCAGGCAGCTCCCTTAAACACATTAACCAGGGGTTTACTTCTAAGGATTGCACTTCCATCTCTCTCACATCCCAGAGACAGCATACTGTAACTGAAAAACTAATTTGTGAAGATGCACATGGACAACAATGACTTTCTCTCGTTTCCACATTTACAAGATATACTGCTAGGTAATGCTCAGCACTCCCAATGCCCTTTTACAACGCGATTTAAAGTCTGTGGTCATGGAACGTGGGAACCAAGGCACTATTGGGTTTTGCGGTTAAACCAAATATGGATAAATTAAAAACTGCAGGCCTGCTGAAGCATTTCCAGCTGAAGTTCTTCCTCTATTCCATGGACTGTTTTTCATTTATGCTTCACTGGCTACTAAACCATGCTTGAGTTGTAGCAAAACTCAAGTTTGCTCCCCTTCGCCTCTGAAACAGTCTTTAGACCAGAAGCTTCTGTTTTAGAATAACCACTGTTTAGCATTTTGCCCGAACACTAAACTGTGGTTAATCTATGGTTGGTGGAAAGATTAACCACCGTTCAGGTTCAGACGTGACAACAAGCCGAAATTAAATGAAAAGGGAATTGAATGCCTCTAAGTTCTTCCTCCCTACCACGCCAAAGGAGGATTAGGAAGGAGTCCATGGCTCACTGCCAATCATCCTCATACTGCCAAACCATAGTTTACCATTACGTGTGAACTCAGCCTGTGTTTCTTCATTTCTATGAAATCCTAGCAAAACTGTGCACTGTGGTGAGCCCTAAGCATATGTCACCCTGAGCCTGTCTTCTCCTCCCTTCTAATGGAAATATAACTTTTAAGCCTATTTATGAAGGCGCTTACTATAGCCCGCCACGTGCCTGTATTCACATAGGGTATGCAAATTAGTATAATTAATGCTATGGCTTTCAGAGCATGAATATTTATAAATAGAAAATTACTGTCACTGGCATCACTCCGTGAAGCCACTGTACACAGATATTCAGCAGCTAGACAAAAGAAAATCTTTCCGTGAGAATATCAGCCACAAGTATGACTGAAAGACTGGCAGCGTCCCCTTCTTTTATCTTTGCCAACTAGGCGGAAAGGGTATGTTAATAAAAATATGTTTAAAAAAGTTACGACTCCCGTTATCTAAGATTGCTCTCCGCAGCCAAATTCCCCTTGCACAGATCGCCCTCTTCATTAGTCTAATGACCTGTTCTCATGCACCGCTGTGCTGACACGGCAGCGCAGGGCACAGAGGTCCCAACACTAGACATTGCCTCGTCCTCCCCTTAGGAACATAGGAAGCTACCTTATACGGAGTCAGACCACTCATCCATCTAGCTCAGTATTGCTTACTCTGACTGGCAGTGTATATCTCGTGTTTCAGGCTGGGAACATCAGCAGCCCTGCCTGGAATGAGACTGGGGGAGGGAGTCAACCAGTGCTGCCTCGCCTCCTTATTGGCCACCCGATGAGGCTCTCCACTGTCATCTCACTTCTGAGAAAGGCACTCTGGGAGAGGTGGCCGGGAGAAAGCCAGCAGATTGGGAATTATAGGGATAGGTAAAGGTAAAGGTACCCCTGACTGTTAGGTCCAGTCGCGGATGACTCTGGGGTTGCGGCGTCCACAGACAGCTCCCGGGTCATGTGGCCAGCATGACTAAGCCGCTTCTGGCGAACCAGAGCAGCGCACGGAAACGTCGTTTACCTTCCCACTGGAGCGGTACCTATTTATCTACTTGCACTTTGACGTGCTTTCGAACTGCTAGGTGGGCAGGAGCTGGGACCAAACAACGGGAGCTCACCCCGTCGCGGGGATTCGAACTGCCAAACTTCTGATCGGCAAGCCCTAGGCTCAGTGGTTTAGACCACAGCACCATCTGTGTCCCTAAATTGTATAGAAATTTATTCATGTACGAGACTACAGCAGCAAGAATGTCACTTGCCCCAAAATGGAAAGAAGTAGTCCCAGCAAAGGAAGAATGGATACAAAAACTTATGGAATATGCAGAAATGGCGAAACTTACCAGAAGAATAAGAAAGCTAAATAACAAACTTTTTATAAAAGAGGGGAAATGGTTTATTGAATATTGACAAATTGTAAACAGATAAAAACAAGGGCAGGATTATTGTACAGTGGTACCTTGGTTCTCGAACAGATTAGTTGCCGAACAAAGCAGCTCCTGAACGCCACAATCACGGAAAGAAGTGTTCCGGTTTGCAAACATTTTCTGGAATCCGAACGCCCGACACAGCTTCCACTTGAGTGCAGGAAGCTCCTGCAGCCAATCGAAAGCTGCGCCTTGGTTTTTGAACGGTTTCAGGAGTCGAACGGACTTCCGTAATGGATTACGTTCGAGAACCAAGGTACCACTGTAATAACCTGCAGCTACATGAGTATATATTTAAAGAAGATAAATAAATGAGTAAGTTAAGTTAATTTGGATATGCAGAAGATATTAAAAATAAATTTAAAGAACCGCAGAAAGAGGGGGAAGGAAGTCTAGTTTTAACATGACAAAGGACTGTAAAATCAAGGAAATGTATATATCTGATAAGTACAAATAATTTTTGTTTATTTTTTAAAGGAGTGGGCCAGTGGTATGGCCACCGTGGCTGGAAAGACTTTCAGAACTTTGTAAAGCTTTGTAAAGGGACACGGGTGGCGCTGTGGGTTAAACCACAGAGCCTAGGGCTTGCTGATCAGAAGATTGGTGGTTCAAATCCCCGCGACGGGGTGAGCTCCCGTTGCTCAGTCCCTGCTCCTGCCAACCTAGCAGTTCGAAAGCACGCAGTGCAAGTAGATAAATAGGTACCGCTCCGGCGGGAAGGTAAACGGCATTTCCATGCGCTTGCTCTGGTTCGCCAGAAGCGACTTACTCATGCTGGCCACATGACCCGGAAGCTGTACGCCAGCTCCCTCTGCCAGTAAAGCGAGATGAATGCCGCAATCCTAGAATCGTCCGCGACTAGACCTAATGGTGAGGGATCACTTTAGCTTTACAACTTTACAAAACAAATTACGTTCAATGTGCCTTTCTAACCATCACGTCCACCCACAGTGCTGGGGGCTCTTTGTTAGAATTTGCCACCGCTAGTGTGGCAGCAAGAAAGGGAGTAAGAATGGGGGAAGGAGGAGGACAGCGACACCACTTCTGTTACGAGAAGAAGGATGGAGAGTGCAGAGAGGAGGGGGGAGGAGGAGGAGGAGGAGGAGGAGGAGGACGAGGAGGAGCACCCGCCATAGCACAAATCTTTAATTCTACCAAGGATGCTTCTTTCCTTGAACATCCATTGAGGTTCTAACTGAAATGTAGGCTGTAGAAGTCTTTTTTTACTTGATATAATTTGATCATCCAAAGACTGAGTCCGGCCCAAGTAATGTTGAATCTTTGATTGTTCCCAAAACACAAAAGATTCCAGGAAGGCCTGTATTTCTTAGCAGGTGACAATTCATTAAGACTGCAAAATATGCAAACCACTCTTTTCCAGAGAATTCCCATTCATTTCAAGCAGGGCTACTTTAAAGCAGCGTTTTCCAGCAGCCAAAGTTTGAGCTAATTTAAAATAAAAATAAAAATAAAATCCTGTTGCTATGGAGACAAGGCCTAAAAACAATCAAACCACATAAGCAAAATTCAATAAATTAGTCTAGCCAAACAGTCCTGGTCAATCTCCACGAGGGATAATTAGTCCAACAAATCTTTCATGTGCTGATTGCAAAGACAGAGTGGCGTTATCAGACAAGAGAAGGAAACATGCCGAAATATTAGAGACAAGTTAATTTCGAAAATGAGCTTTAACACAAAACAATCCAGATAATGCAGTAATTTGCAAACAGCGAAATCCACATACAAGGCCTCATAAAATAATTTGACTGGACTGTGCTTTTCCTCCAGAAACAAATCAATACATGGCAGCTTGATTATACAGTGCAAGCATCTAGTTTTGTACTTTTTAAAAGGATTTGTTTCGGGTGTATTTCTAACTTTTTTCAACAAAGTATTTATTTTTAACATAGTTTCACAAACCTAAAACACAAATGCAAACGTCTGAAGGCAACAATATTCTGAAAGCCCAGAGCAACAGCCAGCTATTTTGTTAGGATAATGAGCAACTTCTTTGGGAATGCTGTGCTGCAGTCTACAAGTCCCCACGTCACAAAAAGGTTGTGCCTGTTGCCTTCAAACTGCCTTTTTAAAGCCCATTTTAAAACAACAACAACAACAACAACAACAACAACAACAACAACAACAACACAAAAGTGTGGTGGAAGAGGTGTTGCAAGAACTGTTGAAAAGGATGGGACAAGCACAGACCAAAGGCAGTCCTGCTTATATCACCACCTCTCAGGCCAAGCACTTTCTATTACAGCTTTAAAAAATCATTTTGATGGTTTGACAAGGGCTGTTTTCATAAGGGTGAAAAACTTTCCCCCAAAACTGCAGTGCGCTGATGTGTCTATGGACTGAGTAAATATAAATATGGATGTCACGGGAAAGATTTCAAAATTATAATCTCAGAAGTCCAAGCTTAAAGCCATAACCGCTACACATTCACTGGGATTGGCTGGCTTCCATATTTTCTTGAAGGTACCTACCTGCCTCTGAAGTTCTGCCAAGTTGTAAGGCAACGCTCCTTCAGCCAAGGGCGCTATTCTCTCAATGTCTGCCATCGTCAAGCGTCTGCATTCAAGACCAGGGAAAAGAAATCCCTGTTAAACATAACAGCAAGCCCAAACCCATCAGGCACATTTCAGACTACCGTACCTCGGCCTATAGAGCTTTGGACCCTGCCAGGATATTAAATCATGGTTTGAAGTTGACTTAATGCCCTGGCTTATTCCAAAAACGTAGTTTCTCCAGTTCTGATGAAACAAGAAACTATGGTTGTTTGAGGGTTCCTGGTTTAAGTTACAGGGAACCAGGCAGAGGGCCTTCTCGGTAGTGGCACCCACCCTGTGAAACACCCCCCCACCAGATGTCAAAGAAAAAAACAACTACCAGACTTTTAGGAGACATCTGAAGGCAGCCCTGTTTAGGGAAGCTTTTAATATCCGAAGGACTATTGTATTTTAATATTTTGTTGGAAGCCGCCCAGAGTGGCTGGGGAAACCCAGCCAGATGGGCGGGGGTATAAATTATTATTTATTATTATTATTATTATTAATAATAATAATAATAATAATAATAATAAAAAATTGAAGTTCATGCAAAGAGTCTCCTTGCATGAGCAAAAGGTTCGTTCATATCTTTATTTATTAACCTGAGCTATTATTGCCCAAACTCTCCCATCAAATACTCATCCCGGTACACAGAAAACTAGCACATCACAGGGAAAGATTCTACATCAATATTCTACAAGATTCTACATTACAATCAACCTTCTCTGCAATATACCAGTTTTTATTTGCAAAGATATATTGCAGTGGAAGCTTGGTTCCCAAACAGCTTAGTTGCTGAACAAATCGGCTCCTGAATGCCACAAACCCGGAAGTACAGGTGAAACTCGAAAAATTAGAATATCGTGGAAAGGTTCATTTCTTTCAGTAATTCAACTTAAAAGGTGAAACTAATATATGAGATAGACTCATGACATGCAAAGCGAGATACGTCAAGCCTTTATTTGTTATAATTGTGATGATTATGGCATACAGCTGATGAGAACCCCAAATTAACCATTTCAGCTTTGGGGTTTTCATCAGCTGTATGCCATAAACATCACAATTATAGCAAATAAAGGCTTGACATATCTCGCTTTGCATGTCATGAGTCTATCTCGTATATTATACTCCAGTAGCTAATGAAAACAATTGCTTACATAAATGGACTTTTCCACGATATTCTAATTTTTCGAGTTTCACCTGTAAGTGTTCCGGTTTGTGAACATTTTTTGGAAGCCGAACATCTGACACAGCTTCTGCTTGAGTGCAGGAAGCTCCTGCAGCCAATTGGAAGCTGCGCCTTGGTTTTCGAATGGTTTCGGGAGTCAAATGGACTCCCGGAACGCATTAAGTTTGAGAACCAAGGTACCACTGCACTCAAAAATGTAATCACCCACTTGCAATCCGAAATTACACATCCACAAAGCATATTTTATTTGACTGCGTTTATATCCAGACTTTCTTCCAAGGAGCTCATGGCAGCACACTTGGTTCTGCCCTTCATTTTATCCTCACAACAACCCTGTGAGATAAGTAAGACTGACCCAGTGTTACCCAGTGAGCTTCATGATAGCTGAGTAGAAATCTGAACCCAGATCTCCCCATGTGCAGTCCTCCACGTGTATAAAGTAATAAAAGACTGAACATACACTGTAAACTTTTACCCTCAAAAGCAAGGGAGGGAACTGTGGTAACCAGGTGTATGAGTTCACAGATATAGGAATATGCTGCCCTAGTCTCATGTCACACTGAGTGGCACATACACCATCTCAAGACCACACCGTGTGCACAGAATTTTCATCCCACAGTTGTCAATTAAAACACACACACACAACAACAACAACAACAACAACAACAACAACCTCCATCTAATGACAACAATCTAGAAACATTAATATTACAAAAAGTTAAGATTACCCTGAGGCATTATACAAATCGGAGAGCTGAAAAAGGATATCAATCTCCAAAGGTGTAACCTGTCCAAATTTGATTGCAGACTGAGAGAACTCCTCTGTTTTAAAGCAACGGGTTAAAACAAAAAAACACAAACTAATTATGCATAATGCATTGGAACTTTTAAATACACAATCTACAGTTTGGCTTAATGTTAAGGGAGCAAGGTCCAAAGACCAATGTGAAATGAACACAGTTTGCTCTAAAATTTGTTAAGATTTTTGAGATCCAATCACATAATTTTGCCCTGGACACACTTCTAATCATAGATGGATTGCAGCTCTTTAGTAGGGAGAGAAAAGTACTCTGCATATGGTCAGAGGCACACTCTTCTAGAGCTCTGCTCTAAAATATCCAAGAACAGACCCCGCCATTGAAAAAGAAAGAACTGAATACCGTCTCAAATTAAGTTTAAGGGGCTACATGCCCAAGAGGAGTGCTCAACAATCCTTATCTAATTATATTTCCAGGTACTAGAATACAGAAAAAGCAGGCAGCCTACCTGGACCTTTTGCAGATCAGTCTTCTCACATATTGAAAAGGTCCAGATTCATGTAGGTTTTAATTCCCCTTGATTCCAAGACTGCAACTGTCCAACACTAAATGTAGCCATGTGCAGAGTCTTGCAACTTTTTTTTTGTTCATATGAGAGTTGGCTGAGAATTTCTTACATCAGTGGTTTTCAATCTTAGGTCCCAGGACTAAAACTCCCATCCTTAGTCCTAGGGTTTCCCAAACTTGGGTCTCTGTGTTTGGATTACAATTCCCATCATCCCTGACCACTGGTCCTGCTAGTTAGGGATTATGGGAGTTGTAGTCCAAAAACAGCTGGAGACCCAAGTATGGGAACCCCTGGCTTAGCCAATGGTCCCAACAGCATCTGGGGTTGAAGAACACTGTCTTACATGAACAAAAAGAGGAAATATCTGCATGGAATGTTATTAGGTCCAATGCATTTCATATAGTCTTTGCAGAGCACATAACTTTCACAATGATGGAAGATTTTATTTGAAACGTTATGATTCTGATAATTAATACTTTGTGCACTTAAGAAGTCTCCTTTCCTTATTTCTAACATTGGTACCTTCCATCTTTTCTTCTCCCCTTTGAGATCTTACAACCCCAAAATAGTTTACTGTGACTTGCTCTAAATTTCTCTGTATTTTTACCATTTGGTTTAATGCATATTTTGTATTGTAAGCTGCTGCCTTGGGGGTTCTTGCAGTTAAGAGGTAGGGTATAAGTTTGCAAATGAACAAATGACCTTGACAGAGCATGGACTGTTGCCTTAGTCAACAATCTTTTGCAGCTGCTGAAGTTCTGACGTGGTAATGAAGCTCTTCAGCCCGTTCATTTCAAGGGATGGGGGATATTATTTCAAGGGATGGGGGATATTACATGGGCTCCATGCATGGGGAAGCTTGCTCACCTAGGTGATATGTGTCATAGATACTTGATCAGCTGCTTTACATCAGGTCAGACTGACTGGCCAGGGCTCCCCCAGGTCTCAGGTGGAGGTGTTGCCCATCGCCAGCTACCCGGTCCTCCTAACTGTGGACTGAATACAGAACTTCAGCAGGCAAACTAGATGCTCTATCAATGAGTAACAGGGGCCAAATATTGCTCCAGCTTCAGTAATCTCAAGAGTTTATGGCATACAATGCTTACCTTTTGTAACCTCGACATCTTTTCTAGCACCTGCAATGAGGCTGTATATCTTTCGAACAAGCTCCATGTTGTTCAGCAAGGCATTGAAAGCGTTGAAATACGAAAAGCTGACTTGGTGAGAAATGGATCCACCTGCAGCCTGGGTAGAAAGAAAGAATTCTTTTTTTTTGTATGTTTCAGTTCCTGGAAAACCTGCACACAGGGGACTGCAGGGGGAGAGCAAGAGAAGAAGACTTCACTAGTTATAGCTAGACCTCCGCCAATTGCTGGAAGAATTCTTATTTCTTCTACCTGCTCATTTATGTTATTGCCTTCTTTCTAGTAAGCCCCACCAGGAAAATCCTTGTGGAGGTCACAAAATCTTGCCTGGGCAGCGGATGGTCCCAAATCTGCAATTTTTGAGAAGCTGTGTCTCAACCCTCATTCCCTGTATCCCATGCTTCCTGATACTTACTGAAACCAAGTTCTCCTCCACAAAAGGAGTGAGCATGTGTGGACGAATTGTAGCCATGATGCTGCCGAAATCCAGGCCAGTAATCGTGCCCGTTTTGTTCTTGTCTTTCAGTGCAAATGCTTGCCGGGCATGTTCTGACTGCAGTTCCTGAAATAATATGATAAGAAATGATATACCGAGAGCTTTGTTCTAAATACCCACCATACTGATGGCCGGAATCTACGCATTGACCATGGATGCATACTGAAAGAAAAACCAGCAGAAGTCAGTGCAGATCAGTGCTCTGTCCTGCACTTTTGAAAAAGCTGTCGCTGCAAGTAGCCTGAAGACAGCCCAGTCCATAATGAGTTACAGGTAGGTAGCCGTGTTGGTCTGCCATAGTCAAAACAAAATTAAAAATTAAAAAATTCCTTCCAGTAGCACCTTAAGAGACCAACTAAGTGTGCATGCACACAAAAGCTCATACCAAGAACAAACTTAGTTGGTCTCTAAGGTGCTACTGGAAGGAATTTTTTTAATGTTTTTATTTTGTTCAGTCCATAATGAGTTATCAATCCATACCGACATGACCATCACTGCGTATGGCACACAAGGCTATCCATTAATACCAACTGGATTGTGTCCAATGGAGTCAACTGATAGCTCAAGAATATCCTCCTGAGCAACAGGATTACTCCCTCTACATTTCTTGTATCCCTCCAATTCTGCACTGGAGGGTTGGAGGAACCCCCAGAACAGATGGAGGAGCTCAGGGGATGTACAAGGAGAGGAAGTCCTATTGAGCAGGCAGAAGTCCTTGTGCTAATCGGATGACTTCATTAGATACAACCGGTTGACTCAAAACTGGACTCTCACAGATAAGACTTGCAAGCTTATCTTTTAAAATTTTGAATACAATCATATCTTGAGTTGCGTTCACTGCGGGTTGCGTTTGTCACGTGATACGAACGCGCTGAACCCGGAAGTACCGGAACGGGTTACTTCCGGGTTCGGCGCTTTGAGCATGCGCAGAAGTGCCAAATCGCAACCCACGCATACACAGATGCGGCGCTGCGGGTTATGGACGCTGCGGGTTGCAAATGCGCCTCCCGCACGGATCGCGTTCGCAACCCAAGCGTCCACTGTACAAGGTTCTAGTCTTTAGGGTGGCTGTGGCAGTGTTTAGTGAAGTCTCAGAAGCCAGTAAACAGCACATATCTAGCAGAAATTTATGGTGGTGAGGAACAGCCCCTGACACACACACCCCTCCCTGAAGTCAACGGATTGCTGAACAAATGATCCAAGAGATACAAGCTTTCATAATTTACACCAGTTTTAGAACTCAACTTTTTTTGGCACAGAATGTTATCCGGGGGCTGTTTTACAGGTTGAGAAAGCACACAACACTCCAAACATGTAAAACAATTAACATAGCAGCAGTACAACCCAATATTTTTCTGAGTTGTATCCAATGCTAGGAGATGGTTTGCTGAATTACTTAGTGGGGTTCCCCCTACTCCCTTTATTCCATGCTGGCTTGTGTTCTTGGACCAACTGAATATGCACATGCTAAAGCAACCTTGTGAAAATCAGTCATCACAAGAACATCAGCAATCTGGATGCCACCATGTTCTTTTTTTCATATCATGTTGGGCAAACCACTGAAAATCATTTAGGATCAGGGTGTCAGAAAACTACTTTATTCTTGTCATGATATTGTGAGGTGGACCAAGTTATTATACCCACAGCAGCACATTTTGTTTAAAGAGATAGACACTGCAACGGCAGCCACAATTGTATATTAGCAAGTCCTTTAAGGTTAGGGTAAGGACAGCAAAAGATCAGGATAATAAACAAATGCAGCACAAGAGAGCAACATACTTTTTACTCACAAAAGGTTGGCCTGATGATGCACACAAATCAAATCTAACCAAGTCTTTAATACAACATCCTTTTGCAAACAAACAAATAGAGGACAAATAAAGCCTACAAGTCAATGGAAAAATATTTTTTAATACTTTTTTTCAGATCTAACAGTCTCAAACATAGTATTCCAAAATCAACTTGATCCAATGCAAATTGGATACAATATGGAAAGCAATCCCAAGTTCGAGTGCTGAAAGTCCACTTAATGCAATGGGAAAATGCCAAATGCATTTTGACTTTCATCTTCCACAGCGGCTGTTTTACAACCCACAATCTTCATCTGCGAGACACATATATTGTGGGGGGGGGGCAGTCATAGTTTATTGGCCAAGATAAAAGCTTTCAGCTTCTATGAAGGTTTAAAATATTGGATCCTTTGTGAGTATAAAGCTGGGCTGTATCTCTATTTTGCAAACATTTGTTGAGCACAAAAGAAGGAACTCATCACTACAGTACAGGAAACTAAGCAACTGACCTGCAAAAACTGAGTAAATTCCGAGTATGTCAGGTGTTTCTTCCTGTTATGGCCAAAGTGCAATCGAATGAACTCGCAGTCCCAATTGAATGGGATGTGATGGTGAATAACGGTCTGCCCAAATATTTCTTTTACATTTTCTTTGAAAACAAAGAGGGGGGAAGGGGGGGAGGAAATTAATTAGAAAAAGAGAGAAAGATAAACCCTACTTAAAATTCTTCGAACAGAAAATGAAAACCATACTTCTAGAAGAGCCAATCAAACAGGGAAACACTTTTTTTTTACAACTTCAAGTTAGAGAGCTGTTTATCTTTCTAGAGTGAAAACACACTTTGTATAGAATAGATTTTAATACTACTTGTGTATTAATACTATGTAGATCTTCAGGATCCATGATTTTGCCTTATTCAGTTTTAATTAAGAAGCAATTTATTTCCTTTATTAGAAATACCTGGTGCTTTGCATGCTGATATAAAATCAATGCTGTGTTCCTTGATTCTGCGTGTCAAATTAAGACCTCATTGAAAGGCAATGAATACCTGTACTCAAAATACACCATAATATTTCACAGACTACGCACGGCGTGATTGAGACTTGATTGAGACTTGTGTGAATGCAACTATTAAAGACAGGTATAAGAATAGGGTCATTATCATTACAGAAAATATGTTAACTATTTCAGATCATTGCCCCAACTATGACTCTGGCAGAGAATATCTTAACCAGGGAGAAGCCCTTTTTGGGCATTCAGCATGAAAGTGTGAAGGTATTGCAGACATCTCTGGAAGGTGAAGCATGTGGAGGTCATGCTTGTTGCCAATTCGCGGTTCATTTCTGTTGCATCCCCGTGGAGGGAGTTCCAAGTGCACACATCTATACATGCATAGGACCCCCTTTGGACCAACGCCAATAATGTGTTTAACGGGTGTGTGGCCAATGCGCATTTCAGGGTCAATGGGTTGGGGCTAGTTCGCTCATACATAAGATCACCCAACATGAATGGATTCATACTGAACACTTAAAGAGAGCATGCCAACATTTAAGATGCTTTCAGCATTGTTCAGACATTTCCAGCCTACTCAGAAGGAAGTCCTAACTCAGAACTTTCCAAACTTTTCATGTTGGCAACACACTTTTTAGACAGGCATCATTTTGCAACACGGTAACTCAATTTTGCTAGCAAAAAAAGGACCCCTGGACGGTTAAGTCCAGTCAAAGGCAACTATGGGGTTGCGGCACTCATCTTGCTTTTAGGCCGAGGGACATAGCTGTCAACTTTTCCCTTTTTTCAAGGGAAATTCCCTTATTCCAAATAGGAACATGGGGAGGCGATGTTTCTATTTTCCTTGGTATATGTAGGATTTGTACATTAGTTTTAAAACTGCATCTCTCCATATTTTATCCTTTTAAACTTTTCATTCAAAGGGCAAATAATAGATAATTTAAGTCTGTGGGGAGCTGATGTTAACTGAAGGAGGGAATTGTTGCCATGACCTTCTGGACCCTGCCAGCCCTCTAATCATAGATTTTGAAAGGTCTGGCTTTAACATTCCAATTCCTTAATTTAATTACCCATATTGTGCAAGAAGAAAAATTACATTATTTGATTGGTATTAATATACATTAAATAACCAAATCCCTACAGAGAAGAAGAGTGGAGAGATTAGCTACAGCTCCTATCATGCAGAAACTTATTGCTAAGAAAGATGCAAACCTTTAATTTTAAGTCAAAATTACATATATCACAACAGAGTGCCTTTACCAACATGCTATATATAGCATTTATGTTACTGTAAGTACCATATCCCAGTCACAACAATAACAATTTATCTGTAACCGGCTTGCAAAATGTATCTGCTACAACAGGGGTGGACAACTCCCAAGAGACTGCGATCTACTCACAAAGTTAAAGACAGGCAGTGATCTACCCCCTTTTTGGGGGTTCAGGTCAAAAGTTATTGAGCTTTTTTTAGGAAGGAGGAAGACCCAGTTTTGAGTTTTGGGGGGTTCGGGTCAAAGTTGTTGAGTTTTTTCAGGGAGGAGGTAAAATATTGGGCTTTTTTTAGGGGAGCCACAGTTGTTCGGCTTCTTTGGAGGGGAAGCCAATGATCTACTAGTGATCTACCACAGACATCCAGTGATCTACCGGTAGATCATGATCTACCTGTTGGACGTGCCTGTGCTACAAGATACACCACGGTATTAAGGCTGCAATCCTGCACTCCTTTACATGGGAGTAAGCTCCACTAAACTCGATGGGACTTACATCTGAGTACACCAAGACCAGTAGAAATAAAGAACATTTTCATACTGCAAAATGGATTTTAGAGAATGTCCAACTATTTTAGGAATATTTTTTTAAAAAATATGTTTATACTTTTCTTTCTTTCTTTCCACCAATGTCCATTCCCAGAAGGAGAATAAGGACAATTCCACTATGGCAATTCCAAATAACGAGACATAGTTTCTTATACACAGTTGAAGCTTTAGGCAGTTACAATGCAGGCAATTCAATGCCAGGCAATATGCAAGAGAAATCCAAAACCCATGTAAATACAGGAACTTCAGGAAAACCACTACAAAGTGAACCAGGCAAATTATTAGGGTAAATCTTCTCTTTAGAAAACTTAATTGATCTCTGGATGGAAAAGAGATAAAGTCCCCACCAGAGAAGAATGGCAGATTAAGTTGATGGATTATGCCGAAATTGCAAAAATGACCAGAAGAATCAGAATCAGGAAGACCAACATTTTAATAAGGAATGGGGAAAATAATAATTTATCTTAAAAACCATTGTAAACAGCAGCTAGTAGGATTGGAATAACACTTGTAGTTTAATGGCGAATTTTGGACACAATGGAGAGGTAAAAGATTTGGATTATCGTAAAAAGATGCAGGAGGAAATGATAAACAATAGGACCCACAAAGGGGAGGAGGGAAGTCCAGGAGATTCTTTGGAATCTTGTTTTTATGTTGTATGTTGTATGTGATTGTAGAACTTTAATCTGAAAAACCAAATAAATATATATATATTTTAAAAAGGAAGTGCGAATTAAATATGTTCACCTGTAAATGTGAACTGAATTGAATTTATCCCTCATCTCTACAGACCTTTATCTTTATCAATGCTAAAGGATAATGTATTTGTTTTCATTAAAGTTTTTTTTTTAAACTTAATTGAAAGGGGGTGGTTAAACATTTCCCCTCTGCAGTGCTGGAGAGCAGGATGAGAGGAGTTCCCTACCAGCAAAGACTGTGTTCAAGTGCCCAAGACACAGACTCTATCAAACATATTTTGCTGCACTGTGTGAAATTCGAGCAAGCCAGGGCTGAACTGATTTCCCCCGCTAGTTCCGATCCCAGGAAAATCAGAGGATTACAATGTCAGGTTCCTACTGGAAGACCGGACAAATGCCAGAACATTAGCAGTGGTGAAGTTTTTATCGGTGGTTGCTAGAACCAACGATCCCTATTTTAAGTCTGAACAAAATGCTTGTGTAACCTGAAGGCTGGTTGTTCAAATTGGGTATTGCTTTGTAACAAATTGATGGGTCTATGGACCGTAATAAAGATTGTTGTTGTTGAAAGGGGGTGAGGAAACATTAAGGGATTTTCTTGCATCTCCAGGGCAAAAGTAACTTACGGCAGGCAGACAAGAGGAGCTGGAAGGCCAGACGTACTTCCTCCTATTCCCCATAATGCTCTGGCGGTCGTGTAAACCAAAGAGAAACGGGGAGAGGAACAGCACCCTACTGAGATCAATGCAGGATGATTCTCGCATCAGAGAATCCTATCTAGTCATCTCCTTAGCCTGCCTGGGAGATTGGCTTGTTTCCACTAGTGCAGGGTCAGTCAGCCCTGGAAGGGAGCCTTCCATCTCCCGGCAGACCGGCTGCTCCCCTCGTCCCTACACCTTTCCATTCAGCGCCAATACCACCCCACTAAGCCACCCTCCGTCTCCTCCCCACCGCCAATGCTCACTGCTTCCAGGCGAGCTCATTGACACCTCCAGGTGACACAGTTCCTGGGCGCTGTCAGCTGTGGAGCCAGGTGCACAATGCAAGAGGGGCTTGGCACACGGCCCTGCAGGTCTTGGCTACGGCAGAGCATTGCGCCGCGCCTCCTTTAAGCTGTCAATCTGGAAGCTCTTTGCAAGATAAAAGGAGGCGACACACACACTGCAATTCCTCGCCCTCCTCTTTGGGCAAAATGCTTGCAAATTGATTGAGGGAGGGAGGGATCGTACTGCAGATTGCCTCCTTTAAACCGGCAAAGTGCTTGCGAACTGACAGGTTAAAGGAGGTAATCAACAATGAGATGATGTGCAGCTGAGTCCCACCCCTCCCCTAATTAGTGTGCAAGTGCTTTGCCTGCTTAATGGAAAAGCAAAGCAATCCAGACTGGTCAGGATCACCAGAGTCCAAGAAAACATGCCTCTCACTCTTCACTCAGCTACATTTGTCCTCATAAAAGTCACCTATACTTGCTATGTGGTCCCTGATTGGTTGGATCAAAGCAGCAGCTGGGGCGGGGCAGGGCAGCGCACAGGCAATGGATATGAACAGTGGAAAAGAAATAGTGCCCCCTGCAGGACTCAATTCAGTTCAGTATTAGTTCCAAAATAGCTATAAGGTAAAGGAACCCTTGACAGTTAAGTCCAGTCGCGAACAACTCTGGGGTTGCGGCGCTCATCTCGCTTCACAGGCCGAGGGAGCTAGCGTTTGTCCGCTCCGCAGTTTTTCCGGGTCATGTGGCCAGCATGACTAAGCCACTTGTGGCGCAACGGAACACCAACACCAGAGCAGTGCACGGAAACACTGTTTACCTTCCCGCCAGAGTGGTACCTATTTATCTACTTGCACTTTTTGGCATGCTTTCGAATTGCTAGGTTGGCAGGAGCTGGGACCGAGAAACAGGAGCTCACCCTGTTGCGGGGATTCGAACCGCTGACCTTCTGATCGGCAGGCCCACAGCGCCACCCGCGTCCCTAAATTAGCTATAGGCTACAACAAAAAGGTATTTTTTGTAGCTATAGGGTACAACAAAAAGCCATTACAGCCCAATGGGTTGAAAATGTGTTCAGGTGAACACTCAGCCAGCATCAAGTCTATCTCACAAAGAATTCTAGCTAGGCGCGGTTGGAACGAAACAAATTTTGCAGCAACTATTTTAGGAATGTTCAGCCACCGATTATGCAATGAGCCAAAGTAATCACATTGTGTGGTTGCATAAGGTTTGTATGTTTGTGCGGCAGCCGGATCTTCAAAGAAAATGGAAAAAAATAGTAAGAGTAAGTTACTAGCATCTCAAAGTATTTATTTGGGGGTAGATTTCTGGGACACACACCAGAACTATCGTTCCTACCTTCCCGGACTGCTTTAAGAAATATCTTTAGTGCTCTTACCAAAGGTCACTTCGCCATTGCCACTCTTGTCAAACAACTGAAAAGCAACGATGAACATTGAATCTGGTGTGCATAGGACGGATTCAAATGCCAAAAACTCTTGATAGGAGATCAACCTGCAAATCAGAAAAAACCACAAATTTCAGATGGGGGGTAGGTGGAGAGAGGAAAAAGAGACCAGCAAAATAAGATCTAGTGAAAATTCCAACACTGTTGCGTGTTACAACACTGAAAGTAAAAAATTAAGCCACAATTAAGATCAGCTCTACCATCCTATTGCTCCTTGGAGAGCATTCTAGGCCCATAAGCAGTATCAGATCTACCACCTGGGTCTAGAATGGTTAGGTTCGTATCTTAAGAAGTGTGCATGCACACGAAAGCTCATACCAATAACAAACTTAATTGGTCTCTAAGGTGCTACTGAAAGGAATTTTTTTATTTGTTTAGAATGGTTAAGGTGTAGATAACCAGTCACTGGAACACAGCCAATCCAAATTTCTGGGCAAAATCCTGGGGCTGTCAATTGTGTGCCATATGCAGTCATGTGTCTGGAAACTGGACAAGAGCTGCTGGAAACCAAAGCATGGCTCACAACTATAAAATTCTGGCTCTGCCTACATTTCATGTCCGATTCATCTTCTTTAACTCTCCACACGCTGGCAGAATCCCACCACTCCAAATGGTTAACTCGCATTGAGAGCAAAGCAGAATCCTAGAGATTGAATCCCAAACCCTTAGCAGCGCAGCCAATAAAACCTGTTCCCCATTGGGGTTGGGAATTCCACCCTTGTTTTGACCAGGACACTCCATATTTACATCACCTTTGCGATCCCCACCTCCACACAGCTCTTTCCCTCACAAGATTTAATGTCTTACTGTCTGCAGTTTTGCAAGGAAGATTTTCAAAAAATTCCATTCAGAGTATGCAATTTTTGAAAATCTGCCTTGCAGAACTGCAGATACTGCCAATGTAGCACAAAACAGGTCGAATCCATCACACACGTTTTATTTCATTTTACCGCCTATTTTATGCAAAAATATATGATAAGTATTTGGCCCCCTTATTGCAGGAGGGGATTTATCGCACTGACTCTTCCAGGGTATCTTGTTTTCTGAATAACTGTAGTAATGTAATGACGTTGTGGAGAATGTGGCAAGATTTTTGAGTGATGCCAGGAAATTACGTCACCATAGGTCCTAAGAGCCATTTTTGTCTGGACAGTTTTATCCTAAAGTATCTCCTACTAAGTTTCTTTCTCTGTGTTGTTTTCTGATCCATGTATATGATGCACTTTCTCTATGCAAATAATGTTGATTGATTGATTGATTAATTGAATGAATGGTTAAAACTTTTCTGAGTCATTTTGTATTACATTTAAAATACTCCTATGATTAAATCCAACGGAAGGAGAAGGGAAGAAATTTAAGTATAAGAAAGGAACGAAGATTTTCACTACAGTGGTGCCCCGCTAGACGAAAATAATTCGTTCTGTGAAAATTTTCGTCTAGCGGGTTTTTCGTCTAGCGAAGCGGCAATGACAGCCGCGCTTTCACTAGACGGAAAAAAGACAAAAAATTTTCGTCTTGCGAGGCAGCCCCATAGACTTTTTCGTCTTGCGGGGCAGCCTTCCGCTAGACGAATGTGTTCGTCTAGCAAGTTTTTCGTCTTGCGAGGCATTCGTCTAGCGGGGCACCACTGTAATTTGGTTAAAGGTGAAGGAAAGCAGTGTGTCTCATCATACTGAGTTAGCACAGGACTGATGCTGTCAGTTATTCTTTATAAGAAAAGTTGCATTTTGGAAAGTAACATGAACAGCTTTCTATGTTATGAACAGGTCAATGACAACCACTAATCAAAAGACACACAGCAACAGGAATTGGAAGCCTGGGTATAAATTCTAAACTACAGCATTTTAAATCACACACTGAGTTGATTCCGACATTATCCTCACATTGAGGATGCATTAAGATCCTTGTTGCCCCATCTCACATGGCTTCCACTTCAAAGCAAACGATGGTCAAAATCAAAGGTGGGGCAACAAGGTTCTTGCACCGCTTACAGCAATCGTGACAGCGAGGGTAGCCAATGTAGTGCCTCCACAGATGTTGCCACATACAACTCCCATCAGTCCCAGACAGCAGAGTCCAAGGGACAAGGGTGATAAGAACTGCAGTCCAACAGCATCTGGAGGGCACCACCATTGCCCAACCTTGAGTTGGAGCCTCTTTTGAAATGGTCACTCCAAACTTCGGAAAGCCATGGCTTCAGGGGCAAAAGCAGATGAGGAGAAAGGCCACGTTTTTACTTCCATTGTAAGACAAAGGTCATTCAGTATACGCACACTTTGGCAGACCAAGAGCTGCACAGGGCTTGCCGCTAATAATATATAAAAAATAGCAGATACTAAACCAGAGCAGTAAGGGAAATAACAGCATTCAGAATAACATCAGAGGTCATATGTGCAAACAAAATAACCCTAAAGAATATAAGGGGCTTTTAATTTCACATAAATGAAAATCGGACATTTAGCAAAAAGAAAAAGAAAAAATAGGGGGTGGAGGGAATATTGCTTTTTTTTTGTTTTAACAGCAACCTTTAATTGTCTCTCTATCACTGCTCTCCAATGGCCCCAGTGGCCTCTGCTCCCATGTATGTTTACTTGCTGGCTATTGTCCAACCACATTGGCACTTCCCTGCTAAAATAAATTTGGAGACCCCACAGAAAGAGACCAGAGAAGTGGAGGCAGGGCAAGGCTGCTCTGAAACCAAGTGGGTTAAAAGGCTACGTTTGAGAAGAGTGGACATTCTGTGAAAGCAATTTAAGCAACAAAGAATATTGTCCGTGAGTAATGTTTTAAAAGCGCTGTACGGCATGACCTTCTCTTGATTAGGCAAATCGTTTCTTGCCGCATATAGCGATTAGTGTCTCTCTCCCCTAATACATCACGTTTTGGAGGAGCCCTCCTTGGTTTGATGTGCGGGATTTAGAGAGACCTCCTGCTACAAAGGTCACGAGACTTTTCCTCCCTTTCCTAAGCCTGGATTCGGAGGACCCCAGAATCAAAGTCTCTGACTAGGAACCTGATATAAAAAGGGAAACAGAACTTCTCCAAGGCAGCTGTAAATGAGCAAGTGAACTGATTGCATCATTTCCTGGTTTGTGAGTCAGGCTTCAGGGTCAATCCCCACATTCTATGGCTAGAATTCAACTTTATGCTCTTTCCGTCGTTCCATTGGTGTAAGCACTGCAGTTTGCCAGATGGAATGATCCCCCCTCGCTTCCCCCTGGGCTGTTCTGGGGGTTCTCCTGACCTCCCCGGAGTCAATTTCGGGGGAGGAAGGAGGGGGGAAGCCCCATTGTGAAAACACAAGTCCTTGTGAAGGGCTTCTGCTGATGAGACTAGTTAGGTGAATCCTGCCAATATCTAAAAGACTGCCACAAAGTGTTCTTCCCTTGCCTATATTTTTCCTCCTGGTCTCCTCATAACCAGTGTGATGTAGTGGTTAAGAGTGGTAGACTCATAATCTGGGGAACCGGGTTCGTGTCTCCACTCCTCCACATGCAGCTGCTGGGTGACCTTGGGCTAGTCACACTTCTTTGAAGTCTCTCAGCCCCACTCACCTCACAGAGTGTTTGTTGTGGGGGGGGGAGGGAAAGGAGAATGTTAGCCGCTTTGAGACTCCTTCGGGTAGTGATAAAGCGGGATATCAAATCCAAACTCTTCTTCTTCATAGCAGGCTTGGAGAAAACCCCAACATGTTAAAATCAATCAGAAACAATCCAAAGATGGTGCTTCATGTCCATGGATCAAAACCACACAGAGATCATAGAAGTGGAAGGAGCCCTGAGGATCATCTAGTCCAACCCCGTGCAATACAGGAATATGCAGCTGTCCCATACGGGGATCAGACCTGCAACCTTGGTGTTATCAGCACCACGCTGATAACCAGCGGAGCTATCCAGGCTATGCATGCTACTGTCTTGGTCATTTTTGCTACTGTAGTTTGGGCAGCAGAAGAGTCGATTGGCTTGTAAAAACAAAAAGAAGGTAGCCTCTTCAGCTCTGGGAGGCGCTGTGGCCGAAACTTCCAAGAGAAAGCTATGCCTGCGTGCAGTTCTCACCTTTGGATTGTAGCCTAAACAACATAATTTCCAAGCAATTGTTAGGAATGTACTGGTTGGTTCCTCACCCATCCTTTGTCTGATCTGCCACTCCTGCTAACAGCTGCACCGTTTGAGGATTGAAATGGGGGTCTGTATAAAGTCCCAGGTAGCTCTGCACGAAGTCACCTGGTGTCATGTAACGCTCTCCATCTTGTTCGACAGTGGCATACTACAGCAAAGACAAAAAAGGACATAGTGATTGTCTAAATTGTTAGTATTTGTTTCAGAGTAGACAATAGCCAAATACGTCTCCCAGTACATTTCCGAGCACAATTCAAAGTGTTGGTGCTGACCTTTAAAAGCCCTAAACGGCCTCGGCCCTGTATACCTGAAGGAGCATCTCCACCCCCATCGTTCAGCCCAGACACTGAGGTCCAGCTCCAAGGGCCTTTGGGCGGTTCCCTCCCTGCGAGAAGTGAGGTTACAGGGAACCAGTCAGAGGGCCTTCTCGGTAGTAGCGCCCGCCCTGTGGAACGCCCTATCAGATGTCAAGAAAATAAACAACTACCTGACTTTTAGAAGACATCTGAAGGCAGCCCTGTTTAGGAAAGTTTTTAATGTTTTATTGTGTTTTTAATATTCTGTTGGGAGCCATCCAGAGTGGCTGGGGAAACCCAGCCAGATGGGCGGGGTATGTATGTTTGTATGTATAAATAAATATTATTACAGACTACAATAACTAATAAAAAAATGATGGCATCTAGAGAAACTTTTGTGCATGTGCAAAGTACTTCCACTCACAAGCTGAGTTTCACAGACGTTCCCTTTCAGTAGTAGTGGTGTTAACCTTTAAAGTCCTTAACAGCTTGGAACCTGGGTACCTTCTTCCATACATTCCTCCCTGTATGCTCCAACCATCATCCAAGGCCCTGCTCCAGGTCAGACTTTGTTAGGAGAGGCTGGTATCAACTAGGATTAGGGCTTTTCTCTGCTGTGGAGCCCACTCTGTGGAATTGTTTTGCCAAACAAGTGCATTAGACCTCAGCAGTGTACTATGGGCAGCTGGTCAAGACGTGGCTCCATACTAGTCACTGGTGAGTGTGCTGTTGCACTCAGGCTTTGCTGTAGACATTGGGTTGGTCATTCTGAGAACAGGACGCTTGGGCCCTTGGTCTGATCCAGGAGGGCTCTCTTTGTGTTCTTAAAAACAGGATTTCAGCTGACTAATATGTTTATTTGTACCAGGGTTTTTCAGTAACACTTTCCTGGTGCACATAAGCTGAACTATCTCCCACCAAAAAGGGACAGACTTCTCTAGCCACTGGTAAGACGTGAAATAAGTGTCGTTGAATTCAAATGTCGTTGAGTTCTACCTGGAAATTGAGCTGAAAAGTAAAACAATTCTCTATTTTCCACAGGTAAAATTCTGTACTGCTAACTAATGAAAACACTCTGAGAAAAGGTCATAAGATTTAGAATGGTGTTGGAAACCATACAAATTGCTGGAGCCTGAGAAAATAATTAAGCCATTTGTGAACAGCATATTTGGTACAGATTTGCGTCAGCCAGCTTTTAATCATCTTATTAGCACACCGTCTAAAAAATCAATTGTTTTATAGGGTAAAAGAGGTATTAATTGTTTATTTGGTGCTTTTTATATACCCGTTTGTATTCTGCTTTCAAAATTAATATGTGTGCATAATTGCTCCAAAGCAGCTCACAAGTCAAAAAACAAGACAAAGTTTAAAAATGGCAAACAAAAAAAAATTAAATCTCCATAAAACAGTACAAATATAAGTTAGTAAAACTGATCATAACAATCCTTCGAAGAGATGTTTTCAGAGTGCATTCACAAAGGGGAGAGAGGAGGCCTTGTACATCTTCCTAAGAAACAAGATTCACAGTGTCGCTCAAATCCTTGCTAACAATGAGCCAATCAGAAACTGATAGTAGAAAATTATTTATCTAATGAAGGCTTACAGCCTGAAATATAGTTTTCATATATGAAATATATTTTATTATACAATCTGACAATAAAATAGCATTTTATATCTTAGGCTGTCCCACATCACAACAACATAAATAAGAAGATTCTTATGTGAATGAGACTCAAACTGGTTTTTGAAATTTCCTTCAAGTCAATGGGACTGACTTCTGACTAAAAGGGTTTGGGGGCCAAATCAAAATAGGAAAATTAACCGTAAAAAAACAACAATAACTCTGCAACGTTTTCAAATGTCAAAAATCGGCTTCCAGAAATCCTACCAAAAAAAATAAAAAAAAATCAGGGAGGGGGAGTTAACATTTTTAACATTTGATTCCTCTCCTCTTTCTTTCCCTGTAACTATTTAGTATTTTGGGACTTTTAAAGTCACCAAACCAGGGCAAACCTCCCCTGTTGCGCAGCTTCTACTGAAGTGAATTGCAAGTTGCACTTTAGCAATGCATGGTGGGCATTTATTCATCTACCGGGTACTTATTTATAGATGTAACCGAAGTCAGGGTTCCCATACAGATGTAATATTAGGACACTTAACGGCACAAATGGTTGAGGCGCCAAGAAAAGCATGGCTTATCGGGTGGGGGGGGGGTTCTATCATGTTGTTGCTGTTATTTATTGTTTGTGAGCCACTTTGGGATTCATTTGAATGAAAAATGACATAGAAATAAAAGTAAATTTAAAAAATGACAGATTTGAGGGGAGGAAAATGCTCAGCAATGTGTGTATGCTGGATACGGAGGTACATAGGGTGGCAAACCTCACAGGCAGCAACAGACTGGCAAGCCTCCTGACTCTTAGGGCATAGGCAAACTCGGCCCTCCAGATGTTTTGGAACTACAATTCCCATCATCCCTGACCACTGGTCCTGTTAGCTAGGGATCATGGGAGTTGTAGTCCCAAAACATATGGAGGGCTGAGTTTGCCAAGCCTGGCTTAGGGTAACCACAGGTTGAAGACTCCGGGCACTTGCCACAACCCCAAGAAGGGAGAGGACACCCAGAGTCACCAGTCTAAGGAGGAGGCACTTTTGAGGAGGCACTTTAAAGCAGACTTCCAGATGTTTTGGAATACAATTTCCATCAGCCCCAGTCAACATGCATGCTGGGGCTGATGGGAAGACACCAGCTTGGGAAAGGTTGCTTCGAATTGTTATGGTGTGAGGGAAGCCTGAACTCTCTAAACTGACTTTTAAAGAAAATTCTCAAAAGTGTATTATTGGACTAAGGGATCTAGACGTTGCCTTTGTCACAAGAAGGCGACAGCTATAAAGCACAGAGCAATAGGTGTGTGTGTGTTTGTGTGTGTGTGAGAGAGAGAGAAATAAAGACAAGGTTTGTTTGTTTGAAAAATTGATATTTTCCATTTGTTTTATCCTTATTCAGATCAACTTTGTATTGTGCCTATATGCAGCTTTTCGAAATGATTTGGATTTAGGAGTGAGGTAAGATGTAGAGATACGAGCTAGAAATTGTTATATCGTTATATTTTTAAGTAAGTGATAAGAGAAGGTAAGAAAATTGTTGTTATTAGGAGTAGAATAGATATAGTTTAATTGGGAAGTTACTTAAGATATTTGCAAGGGACGCAGGAGGAGGAGACAGGAGGAAGTCCGATCAAGATGTGAGGAAAATATAGGTTGTTTAAGATAATAGCTTTTTTTGTAGTGTTTTGTATTTTTTTCTTTGTTAATGTAGTTTGTTTGAATTGTTTTTGTGGTTGTTTTATGTTTTGTTTAAAAATTCTTTAATAAATATTTTTTTTAAAAAAAAAATGCAGCTTTTCCTCAGTACTGCCATTTACTTTAACACACATATTCCAAAGGCTTAACAAAACATAATATTTAATAATCATCACATGAAAAGTACCAATTTCCTTTCAAATGTTTCTGACCTCGCTTCAGGAATCCCAATCACAAAGGCATGCATCCCACTTCACTTCAACTTTTGATCCAACTCGACAGGTATTAGGCATAATAAATTGCACTTTATAAGACACATCATGGATATACAGAGAAACTGACATAAATATCACATTCGAGGCAAAAAAGTGAGCACATGAGCTCTTGTTTGATTTGATTTGATATTTGTATTCTGCTTTTAAAGCAACAATTGTTGAGCCCAAAGCAACTCATAATAATCACAATAGCATTAAAAAGCAAACAAACACTGCCATCACTATAATATCAAACACAATAGCATATAAATAAAGCAAACAGCAGGGACGCAGGTGGCGCTGTGGTCTAAACCACTGAGCCTCTTGGGCTTGCCGATCAGAAGGTCGGCGGTTCGAATCCCCGCAACGGGATGAGCTCCTGTTGTTGGGTCCCTGCTCCTGCCCACCTAGCAGTTGGAAAGCACGTCAAAGTGCAAGTAGATAAATAGGTACCACTCCGGCGGAAGGTAAACGGCATTTCCATGCGCTGCTCTGGTTCGCCAGAAGCGGCTTAATCATGCTGGCCACATGACCCGGAATCTGTCTGTGGACAAATGCCGGCTCCCTCGGCCTATAGAGCGAGATGAGCACACAACCCCAGAGTCGTCCGTGACTGGACCTAATGGTCAGGGGTACCTTTACCTTTACCTTAAAGCAAACAGCAGCAACAAATTCATCAAAGTCTGCTCCTGGCTGCTTTAAACTCCCCGCCCCCCCATTTCAGATGTATATATATCTGCATCTGAGCATTATACTTCATGCTTCTGATGAAGTGGACTGTTTCTGCCCTAATGAAACTTGTTACTCTTTAATGGGCCACAAAGTTCTTTGCTGAAGTTGCTGTGGCAGACCAAGACGGCTACCCCTCTGGAAATGGTCACATGAACTGTGTTTCACTTAATGATCTTCACCTTCGCTTGCCTCCATTTCCAAGGGTAGCCAAATTTAGGCAGGAATGCACACCCTTTAGGGATCATAGCATTGCATAATCAAAAGAGCAAGGGAGAACTGACCCGTGAAACCTGCTGTGGTTTCAGCACAAGGCGCTTTGTATTTTGACGCAATGGATCGAGTTGCAAGGAATTACAAACAAGGTTGCTCCCAACTGCGCTACTGAGAAATTCAAACCTGCACATCACACCAAGTCATGAATAAGTCGATAAATACATGCATAAGCACAATTAAAAGCACGGCCCAGCCAAAATGAAAACAAACAAACAAAAAACAAATCCTAACTCCCCTTGATTTCAACGGACGAGGTAAGCATGTGCACACTACAATAAATAGGTTTAGAATTGCATAACTTTAGCTGTATTAAAACACATTGCTAATGTTCTGATCTTTCAGAAATAAGGAACTAAATTAGTATCATTTGAAACTTTGGCAATGCACAGTCATACATTTAAAGCACATGACTTCCCACACAAAAAAAAATCCTGGGAATTGGTGTTTACTCCTCTAAGAGCTACAATTCCCAGCACCCTTAGCAAACTACAGTTCCCAAGATTCTTTAAATGCGTTGAATTTAAGGTTGAAGTGTTTTTGATTGTTGGAAACACTTCAAACCAACCTTAGTACACCTTGGAGCCCGGCACACTTCCTTCAGCGCACGTACCTCTCCTGTACGTTCTCCTTGCTGCCGTCTCCTGTGCTATTCAGCAGAGTTATCTTCTCTTATCTTCTCTCACGCAGCGGGGTTGTGTGCATGCCAGCATATTACAGACAACAGAGTCCGGCTTCTTTCTAATCTAGAAGCTTTATTTTACAAGGCATAAATCATTACATTCCGGGAGAGTCGCAAGCCATGTTGGTGGCTTCTCCCTTCTCTCCGTTCTCCGGAACAACAGAAACAGAAAGTATCACATTACAAAGTACAACAGTACACAGAGCATCCGGTGACGCTCTTCCTCCTGTGGGTGGGACAATCTGGTTGAGCTTGTTAACTCTAAAAGCTCCAAACCTCTACACCCCCTCTTGTCCCGCACACAGGGGCGTTGTAAGCTTGCAGCTTACCTCACACAAACCCTCACAGAACTCCCATGACGTTGGAAGCTCAGGGGCTTCGTGAACCCAACCCTCTGGTTCACCTGACCAGGACAGTACTTCAGCTTCTCCAAGCCGGTCTGAACACACACGTCTCGAAAGAGAACGTCTAGGTGTTTGGGTCTGGCCTTGACTTGTCCAGACTCTGCCGCCAACAAACAGAGTTGGTTGTCCTCCCAAACCATCACGGGCAGGCAACTCTGAACGCAGATCTCTTGGATCAAACACCTATAGGACTCCAGTTCCCTGCAAAGCACTGACAACGCACTGTACCTGGCTTCTGCACGAGAACGAGCAATGAGGCTCTGGCACCGGGACTTCAACCCGTCTAGAGCTCCTCCACACTGTACAACCATTTCAGACACAGATTTCCTGTCCTCGGAATTTGCCCAACTGCCGTCGCACCAGCGCGTGAGCTGGGGCTCACCGGTAGCCGACAACTGCAGGCAAAACTCCTTAGTCTCCTGCAAACTCTGGAGCACTCTCACCATGCCATTCCAGGCATGCATGCTGGGATTTGCAGCCACCTTGCTGAACAGATCCACAGCAACTGCTATGTCAGGTTTGCTCAACCATGAAGGAAACAACAGCCTCCCAGGAGCTGACCTAAACACCTCGGGGCTCTCGAACTCAGAGCGTTCCCCGGTCTGACTGTCCTCACCTAGACACGTCTCCATGGGTGTTCTGACATTAGCACATTCAGACACTCTGAACTTCTTCAACGACTGCACTACCTTGCCAGTCTGATTGAGCAAGACACTACCGTCTTCGGCTCTGTCTACCTGCACACCTAGGTAAACACCAACAGGGCTTAGGTTCCTGAGCTGGAAAGACTGACCAAGCTCCTCTGCGAACCGTTGCACCTGTCCCCTGGACTCCGCCAGGTAAAGCATGTCCGCACCGGACTGCAGAACTAGCTCCTGCTCTGGACTTACTCCTGCCAGAAACAGGCAGCTATCAGCACAACTCTGGCTGACACCTAGCTTTCTCAAAGCTTTTTGCACGCCTGAGGACCAATCTCTGGCTGACTCCTTCAAGCCAGTGATTGCCTCGTGCAAACTCCACACCTGATTTGGCCCGTTGTCCTTGTCCTCTGGCGGAGGTACCTCGTACCTCTCCTCGTCCAGGTCGGAATCCAAACAGGCACCCAAACCAAAGTGGCTTGCCTCAAAGCAGCTTTGAGTCACGACCGCTAACAGCATGCGCGTGGTTTCGCTTCTGAGAGAGGGCGCGTCCAGTACCTCGGAACAATGGACCCCCTCCTCCTGAGTGAAACCTCTGGCTACTGACCTAGCCTCGCACTGCAACTCGCCAGTTGCTGCCGTCTTGAGTCTGCACGCCCAACGACCTTCTGACAGCGTCGTGGTTGTGCACACACCCAAAGACCTCATTGAGCTTACCTGCTCTACCATGGCATCCTGCCATTTCTGGGCCTCACCTTGAGATACCCATTGAACTTTCACAAGGCTTTCCGGTTCACACGGAACCAAACAAGCACTCACGCTAGTGGCCGTGAACCTTTCGGGCAGAATCCCTTCAGTGGATCGTGCAGACTGCTGTGATACCACTTCAGATTCTCCCTCTGCTCCAGTTGCACTGGACTCCACCTGCACGTCCGTGACGTCAGGCGTCTCACCTACAGACTTGCTGCGCCCGTGCATCCTAACTGAACCACCCAAGGATGACGTTGGCGCGCCTTTGGGCTCCTGCTTCACTGCCAAAGAACCCTGCTCTTGCTCCGGGACGAGACCTGCGCCAGGCTCTCCTGGAGAAGAGTTGCCACACAAAGAGTCACCAAGCGTGGCCTGCCTCCTAGTCCTTGACATAGGAGATGCGGGTGCACTCCCAGGCTGCTGCCTTGGAATCACCACTAGCTGCGCTGCACCCTGGTGATGGCCGGGAACTCGGCCCGAGCCACTAGCAGGTGCTAAAGCCACAGCAATACCCCCTCTTGGGGCTGATCCACCTGGACCACCACCGCCACCAGCAGGTGGCGTATCTGCCTGTCCATCACTGACAGGACCATCCAGAACATCAGGGCTTCTAGGGATGTGTTCCAATCCATTCTGCTCAAAGAATTCAGCACTCCTGCTGACTAGAACCTGGGTCTGGTCACTATCTGGGCTAACTAACCTCCAGCTATGCAAGCTGGGTTCGTACCCACAGAAAAACACTTTCGGAACCTTGGTACCACCCAGTTCCACCCAGAACCCTTGTGGAAGCTCTGCATCCAAGAGTATGTCTTCAGTGGCAGCATGCAGCATCCTTTGCTGCCTCTCTGCAAGACCACATACCTGTGAAGAAAGCAGGTTAGTCACACTGTGCTTACTCCCCCTCTCATTGAGGACCTGTGAACAGCCTACTCCAGTAGAAACCTGCTGTTCCACTACAACCAGTGGTGCTGCCTCAGTTGCCTCCTTGAGCAACGCAGACCACATGTGGCGAGAGAAAGCATCAGCCAAACACTCAGAACAACACGCTCCCCCCAGGTTAGCTTCTGGCATCCCTTCAGAAATAGCCACATGAACCAGGGAAAAGGGACGCGTGGGGTAGCAGGATGTCGACTCCTCGACCTTGCAAACCCTGCAATCAAGAAAGCTGTTACATGCCCTTAACTTGCACCCTTCAGAGAACTCAGGCTGCTTCAGCACACTGTCCCAGTGGCGATTTGCCAGCCTTTGGTACCACTGACACAAACATAAGTGGTGCACGGGCACACTGGTGCACTGAGCAAACATTCCATCAGTGCCACCTCCCCCTGTTCTGGATTGAGACTTCTTAACAGCAAACAGCCCGTCCTGGCTGCCTTTCACGCTTGGAAGCATCTTCTGGCCCCTGCAATCAGAACAGGTGATTATCACAAAGCAAACAGCAAAAACATTGGACAGAAGGTGTGACATAAACAAACAATACAGAGTTATGTCAACAGCCAAAGAAAACGCCAGTTCTGTCCCTTGGATCTGTCCCTTGACTGTTAGCAAAAAGTCAAGCCTTTTCTTGCCTCCAACAGTCACAAACTGCCTCTCGACTGCAGCAGTCAGTATGTTGAACTGCTCTGTAGAAGGAGAGCTGCAGTTCCTCACAAGTCCACCAGGAGGAACGATGACGATGACGATGGCAACCACCACACGCAGCTCACTAGGGTTGGCTTTCGTTGCCACGGTAACTGCACGACAACAGTAGGCATCCTCTTCCGCCTGGGCTGTGGTAGAGCTGTTGCGATTCTCATGGCCAGTACCACACGTCATGTCCTTGGCCTTATCTTCAGCCATGCACGTCAACAAAAGACCAGGTGCAGGCTACGTGCCAAAACACAGATCCACAGTCTAGGCCTTTATGCTGGCTTCAGACTTGGAAACAGCCCCTCCCTTTCTGGGAGCAAAGCCCACGGCGATCTGGCCCCCCTCCTGCTTTCCATGGCACTGTTGCTGCACAACAGCCATAAGCCGAGCTGGGGGCGAGCTTTCCAAAGCCACTTCAGCCAGTCCCTCAGCCCCGTGAAACTGGGCTAGGGTCTTCTTCCAGGCTTCACAAGCACTGGCCAGACCTTCCTCCTCACAGGCGTTGACCAGAACATCAACACTCTCAGGGAACAGCCCTCTGCATTGAAGCTGTGAGGCTGGAGGTGCTTGCAAACAAAAGCTTCCCTCCTCCTTGCTGGGAATGCTATGGCTCCCTCCATCTTGCCCAGGGGTAGTGTACTTACGAATCTGTAGCTTCTTACCCGGCTCCACAGATGGGGGTTTCACCAGAGAGGGTACACTGCTTTTGCAGCCCTCGATCTGGGCTTCCCTGCTGCCTTCCAACCTCTGGCAGCAGGTTTTAGGCTTCTGAGCCATTCAGCAGACTGCTGAATGCTCCTGCTGGCAAAGCAAACTTCCCTGGGTGCTCCATCACAGTCCAAACCAGGGAGGCACTTCTCAGCTTGGCACACACGTTCTGGATCCTTGGAACTGCTCCAGAATCAATCCAGAATGGGGAAAAGCTTGGATCCATAACCTGAAGTGTTTTTGATTGTTGGAAACACTTCAAACCAACCTTAGTACACCTTGGAGCCCGGCACACTTCCTTCAGCGCACGTACCTCTCCTGTACGTTCTCCTTGCTGCCGTCTCCTGTGCTATTCAGCAGAGTTATCTTCTCTTATCTTCTCTCACGCAGCGGGGTTGTGTGCATGCCAGCATATTACAGACAACAGAGTCCGGCTTCTTTCTAATCTAGAAGCTTTATTTTACAAGGCATAAATCATTACATTCCGGGAGAGTCGCAAGCCATGTTGGTGGCTTCTCCCTTCTCTCCGTTCTCCGGAACAACAGAAACAGAAAGTATCACATTACAAAGTACAACAGTACACAGAGCATCCGGTGACGCTCTTCCTCCTGTGGGTGGGACAATCTGGTTGAGCTTGTTAACTCTAAAAGCTCCAAACCTCTACAAAGGTGCATACACAGCCTTATATTCTTGTTTTGACACCTACTGCCTCAAATGCAGATTTGCTCATCTGAAAATGGAAGTACTGTAGAAGAGTTTTCACTTTAGCAGACAGAAGGGGGGGAGGCGATTTTGGCTGGTCGTCCTTCCCACCGCAGCCCACCACCACTGCCTACCATCTTCTGGACCCCTCCCCCACACACTCTGGAGCAGATTTTGAAGGGGTACAGGGGGCTCAAGGATAAAAAATCATCAAAAGCTGCCTCCTTCTCTTCCCCGCACCCCAGTTCTGAAAGCAGGAACAACCCAAGTTCCACAAGAGATCTCTCCATTTAAGTCACTACATGTTATTTACTTTACACCAATACAGAACAGCGATGAAATACATATCTACATATTTGGCAGTGCCCTTAAGAATATGCTATGGGGTGCAGAGATAAAATGGGAAATATTGCATGTAAAAGGACACGCTGTCTTAAAAATGCTTTCCTATGCAGCTGTGCAACCCACCGGAGTTAATAAAAATATAGACCCCAGAGCCATTTAAACTGTGTAAATCTCAAGTAGGGAGAATGCCTATCTTCCTCTGAAGCCTCTTAGATCTGGGGGTGGGAGGGTGTTGCTTTTTTCTGTTCAAGGCCGCATTCCCTCTGGGGGGGGGGTAATCTCTCTGGGCTGGTGCTGGGCAGCGCCAGAGCCAAAAGTGGGTGGGGGTCCCCATTCTTTCTCCCCTCCCCTCTCCTAAACAGGCTGCTGGGGGAGACAGAACACTCTTCCCAGAGAACTGAACTGATCACCTGAGGAGCGTTTCTGAAATTTGGCCAATAAATTAAGCTGAGGACCAATGATTCCCCTCCCCAACCAGATCTCCAGAAACACCCTGTGGTCACTCTGTCTGCCTAGCGTGTGAACAGGAAAGTCAGGCTCATGGCCTCATTAGCTGCTCTCAAGCGGTCCTAATCCCAATGCCACTGACGTGTCACTTCCAGGATCAAGCTGAGCATAGCAAAGAATGAGAGAGCCCTTTGCAGAAATGAATGCACCATTTTTCAGCATACCAAGAAAGTACGGGAAATGACTAAAGCTAAAAATATAGGACACTGACAACACCAAAGGAGTCACTTACCTTCAAAAATATGTTGCGAAGCTCATTAGGATCTGCTCTCCGGGTTGTTTGAACCTACAAAACCAAGAAGGAAGGGGGAAGGTTAATGCTCCGCTTGTTGGGTTACTCATCTACCAAAGAGGGAAACCTGAACTGCAATCCATGCAGATAAAGAGTAATAAATATCAAATCTCTTATCTAAATGATAGAGCAAGTGCCAGACATTCAGACACATGTTTATGTTGCTGAACAGTAAAACAATTGCAAGTCTCATGACAGCTGTCAAACTTGGGAAGAACTGCCAGGGAAAGAGAAACAGAGCCTACCAACTCAAGAAGAAAACTAAAACAAGAGATAATGAGGCTAAGAAGATGAAACAGAAGTGTTCCAATCAGAAAACAGTTGTGCTCTCCCACCAAGAAGTCACACTAAGACACAACAAGAGTGGAGACATATTGTGCATGCCAGGAAGCGCAAGTAGCCCTCTGCAAATAAACCAACCTCTCCCAACCCCGGAACAAGATCCGGTAGCCATTGCAATTTAGCATGTGCAATAGAATATCATGTATTGCTTTGCATGTGGTGTGTTCCTGGAGATGAATTACAACACTCTTAAAACCTACAAAGGACCTCTGATCCCCAGACTGACCTCCAGCAAACCTTGGGTGGAAACACACCAATGACCTTATTTATCCCGATTAATGGTCCCTTTCCTCATGTCACCCTCTTCCTTTTAACACTGTTTAACTGCTGTATGGCTATACTGCAAAGAGACAGGCCTTTCTAAGAAACTGGGTAAGTGCTAGACAAGGAGAGGGCTCCACCTTGCCTCCCACACCTACAGGAAGATGGAATGCAAAGCATTTACAGTACTTGCCTATGCAGCCTCGTGTCCCAGGAAGTGTGACCTAACAAGCTCTATTTTACATGGATGAAGGGAAAAGGCTTCCTTCCTTCCCTGCCTTCAATGATATCACAGGCCTTACAAGGCATCCGCTATCCTCAGGCCTAAGTTGCTTAGCGAGAGCAAAGCCTTATTTTTTTTTTTTAACACATACCTCAGAGTTCATCTGCACACTCTGCAGTTAATCATTCCAAAATAAGCACCGCACCAACACTGGATGGATGATTCAAGGCCTCCTTTATCCATACACTAATAGCCCACGGCTGTGTACATATTCCCAGCTCAAAATGCAGCCTGGTTATTCTTTTTCTCAATTCAGAGCAAAACTGGTTTGGCAGCCGGGGGGGGGGGTGCAGAGAGAATGCATCAAAATGCAGTATTTCATAAGAAACAACCGGAAAGATATGGATTGCAGCTACCATTGTGTGTACATTACTTCCCAAACGAGCGCTGTGGCGAGTGCGCTGGATGCAGACCAAATAGAAGTCTACACACAGACCATTGAAGAATATTATGGGAACAGCATAGGCTGCAATCCTGACCCCACTTACTTGGCGGTAAGGCCCATTGAAGCCTTAGGCCCAATTTGGATTACAGCCTAATTTAGCACTCCTTAGTGTGAACTCCATGCTGAGCTCCCAAAGAGGGAAAACAAGCCCAGAATCATTCGAACTGAGTGAATGGATTTAGGGGGCAAATCATTGGGGTTTTTTTTTTAAAGGGATGGGGGCACAAAAGCATCCCTAACTTGCCCTGCTTTAATCAGCTTCGCTAATGGGCTTGACCGCAGAGCACCGGGTCACTGAATCACAGAACTGCAGAGTTGGAAAGGGGGCCCCTAAGGGTCCTCTAGTCCAACCCCTTGCAATGCAGGGATCTCGCCTAAAATCATACATGGCTTAGTCTAGATGGGGAGAACTGGGCTGTTGATGGGGGAGACGCTTCGTAGGACCATGGACCAGACAATCATGGGAACTATGTGACACACACCCACACCCATCTTTCCCCTCATGGCTACCTACCCTGCCAAGCACCCCCACCCCACCCACTTTTTGACCAGTCTGAGGTAACAAACATCCCACTGCGCCTAGTTACTCAGAAGCCCATTTCAGACGTGCAAACTGAGGGGGAAGATAGGGCGATGGGAAACCGGCTGTTAATCGGGATTTTTAAGACACCCTTGGCAATTAGATAGATAGATAGATCCACCCTTGATCTATCTATCTATATGCTCTCCTGGGGTAGCCTCCCTTGTCGCTAGGGGCGCCTTTCAGCCGCCCTCACCCCGCCCTTGCCAACATTTGGGGGGGACCCCCTTCCCCGCCCTTGCCGCCACCGTGGCCTCGAGGCGGGAGGGGGACGGGCCCCCCACTACATCCATCCACCCGCGCGCGCCGCAACCCCCTCTCCCTCGCACAGCCGCCCGCGCAAACCGGCTGCCGCTGCCGCGCTTATTTGCAGCAAGCCGAGAGGAGGAGAGTCACCTTGACCGCCATGCTGAGCTCGGGGAAGTGGATGGTGGTGGAAAAGGAGGAGGAGGAGAGGAGGAGGAGGAGGAGGAGTCTCCGGGAGAGACACCCCGCCCTGGGGACGGCGGCCTCAGCCGGGGCCTATGTTAATGAGGATCCCCGGCCGAGCTCGGAAGCTTGTCCCGCCGTGACCCTGTTGCCAGGGCCGCGGCCTGCGCGGTTCTGGAAGGCGCGCCGGCGCGGCAGGATAAGCTCCGCATTCTGACGAGCGCAGCCGCGCCATAGAAGAGCAAAGGCGGAGGGAGTTGGGCAGCGGCGGGGTGGGAGAGAGACCCGAAATTGTTATTTCCCCCCCCTTTGCTTTTCTGTCTCTTCCCCACCGGCCCGCCAAGGGAAGCCTTAGCAGTAGTGGCTGCCGTGGGGAGGAGGAACCTCCGTGCTGCCGGTCCCTGTCGGAGGCAGGAGGCGAGGAACCGCAAGCGCTGTTTTCTCTCGGGACTTCCCATCCATAGGAGCCCATTCCTAGGGGCCGAGGAGTCTTCTGCCACCCCCACCCCCACCCCCATAGATAGATAGATAAGATAGATTAGATAGATAGATTGATATTTGAGTGGACCAGCCCCCCCCCAAGTTGATGGGCGTTGCCATTCAAATAGTGTGCACTGCAGCGCATTAGGTGATTGATTATGCGGGACGGGACGGGGCTTATACCTGGGCTGCCCCACCCCCCCCCAAAAAAACACTCACTCCCAAAAATATTTTATTCGTTTTTTTATTCCCTGTTCCCATCCTGTTTTTAATATTTGTCTTTTACTAAGGTGGTTTCAGTTTAAAAAATTAAGTGATGGGGGGAGAAGGAAAAGTGAGAGAAAAACAACATCCTACAGTATACCCTTTTAAATGTGGCTCTTTTCGGGGTGTGTGTGTTATTGGGTTGTTGTTTTTGTTCTGATTGTATATGTTGTGATCTTTTCTGTGAACCACCCTGAGACCTCAGGGCATAGGGCAGTATATAAACTCAATCAATCAATAACGATACATATATCAACAAAAATATACCCCCCAAAATCAATATATGATATTCCCATATGTTCTTGTATAAATTGGTATAGTGTTATTGTCCTAGTGCTTATGTAAATGCTAATAGCTTAGGCTACTACGTTTTGTATAAACTCATTCCAAATGTTATAGTATAGGGTGGCCGCTGGGAGACCCGGGTGAGGGGCTGGATAAAGACTTGGGACTTCTCCTGCGTATGTGTGTTTAACGCTCAATAATGCCAACAAGCACAAGTCCAAAAGCCCACAGAGGAGCCAGGGGCAAATATGTGCAGGCTGTGCCATCAGTTTGGCTACAGGTGTGGCTGGATGTTTTTAGTCTGGACCGAAAAGTGGGGTGGTGCATTTTCCTCACCCTTCCAAGCTGCCACTACATTTTCCCTTGGGAAATAGGTCCCACCTCACAAAATCTCTTTACACAGTAATAGAATTGCAGAGTTGAAATGGATCCCAAGTGTCATCTAGTCCAGCCCCCTGCAATGCAAGAATCTCAGCTAAAGCATCCATGACAGATGGCCATCCAACATCCAAGGAAGGAGGGAGGGAGGATTTATTATTTATTTGAACTTATATATTGCCCTTTGTCAAATGAGCCCAAAGCTGGATACGTATGCATACACACACACACACACACACACACACGGCCTTTGAGCCAATGGGGTATTGCTTGTTCATTGAGACCTCCGTATATAGGGTAGTATATAAATTCAATAAATAATAATAATTTAACTCAGAAATAAGTAATAATTCCCCATTCTCCAACCAGATATGGACACAGGATATAGGTGAAACACATTGAGAAATTGTACAGCTATCATCCCTTCTTGTTCTTGTTTGTTTTTGGAGATATTATTAATCCTAGCTATTACTGTAGTGTATAAATACTGATGACCAAGATCAGGGACATTGGTCAAAACATTGTATCAGGTGGACACGTCCTCTTTTAACCCTCTGTCCCCTTGGCCTTTCTTGACTATGAAATGGTCTGAGGAGAGCAATTCTTCTGGGACAGTGAAGAAAAAGCCCAAAAAGGCTTATGTGGGGCTGGGAGGTGAGTGGGGCAGATAATCTGTTGAGGATGGCACAGGGTTCATTGGATTCATTGGATCACTGTTTAAATGATCTTAAACTGTGCTGAAAAGTGAGAGTATTGGAAGGCCACAATTTAAAGCTTAATCTGAATTGCTTCAACGAAGAATAACTCCAGCCTGCCTCTGAGTCTTTATTCCTCCATTTGATACCAAAAGATCCAACGGGACAAATCTAGCTCAAAGTCCAGATCCAGGGTATTCACATAGAATGAGGATGGATGAGCATTTTCTGCCTGGCCCCTAATCAAAGTTCACAATGTTGGCTTAAAACACAACAAGGTCGTTGTCGTCGTCCCGCCAGCATTTGCACAGTGTCCACATCTAATAACACCTTTCTTCAGGGGACAGGGTTGTGTTCACCTGACACACATGACTGTTGTGTGTGTGTGCCCCCTCCAGCAAACCCCCTTGGGATTAATAAAGCTATCCTCTGTTCATGTACAATGGCTTTTTCAAATGTTCACTTTTAACATTTATTCCCTATCCAGTTTTCTAGGCAGATTGAAGCTGGTTTGATTAAAAACGCATCAGATATAAGTACTTGTCAAGAAACTACAGGATCATTATGGATTGTGGCTGATGTTGTGCGAATGCAACTTCAAAACCTAACAGTGGTCTTGCACTAGGTGCAGTGTAAGCAGTAATATGTACATGTTCTAAGATTTGTAACAAGTTTGCTAATTTCTAACAGGAGGGACATCATCAGTCCTCACCTGCAGTGGCTAGCCCAATTATCTCCATGGAAAATCAGCAGTATTACACAGCTGAAAGCAAAGTCTGATCCCTTGGCACGAGAGCTACAAGCCACTTTCATTTACTGCAATCTCTACAATGCCACTGCTATTTCCTGGCACAGTGCAGAGCCACCATATGCATGTTTGTTCGTGCTTAAGAAGATCACGGGTAGGCAAACTAAGGCCCGGAGTCCGGATTCGGCCCAATCACCTTCAAAATCCGGGAATCAGTGTAAAGAGTAGAATGTGTCCTTATATTTAAAATGCATCTCCGGGTTATTTGTGGGGCATAGGAATTCATTCATTTCCCCCCCCCAAAAAAAAATATAGTCCAGCCCCTCACAAGGTCTGAAGGACAGTGGAACGGCCCCCTGCTGAAAAAGTTTGCTGACCCCTGCTTAAGATGAATAAACTTAATAGCCTTGATGGATCAGATCAACACTGGCTTATCTAGTTCAGTTTTTGGTTCCCAACAATTGAAAACCTAATGCCTCTGGAAAGCTTACCATGGGAACTTAGAATTATGGTCCACTTCATTTAATGGGGCTTCCACTCAACAAAGTGTATATTGGATGGCAGCCTGCCCTAATAGCACTTACTGGAAGAAAATGGCATTGAGCTCACTGCAAAACTCATTCATTTCAATTGAATTTTTTCCAAGCTTCTTGTCCAAGCTAAGAGGGGCCAGAGCTCAGTGGCAGAACATGTGTTGCATGCAGGTCAAAGGACTGTGGGTAGTAGCCTGCCCCCTATAGTTGGGATATTTTGGGTCATCATGTCTAACCTCCTGCTCAGTGCAGGATCTGCAACTTAGGGTGCAACTTGGAGCATAGGAAGGTGCCTTATATGTGGAGTCAGACCAATAATCCATCCAGTTCAATATTGTCTACACTGAAAGCTCTCCCAGTTGTAGTTGAAGATGCTGGGATTTGAAAATGGGACCTTGAAAATGCAATGCAGATGCTGTACCATTGAGCAATGGCCCTTCTCCACAGCATTTCTAACAGATAACAGGTAACATTATATGTTATGTTATAACAGATAACAAATACCTCCAGTGAAGGAGAGCCCAACACCCCCTAAGGCGGTCTGCACTACCTTGCAGAGCCATGAACAGACAGAGTATATGGCTAGATCAGGCATAGGCAAACTCTGGGCCTCCAGATGTTTGTGACTGCAATTTCCATCATCCCTAGTTAACCAGACCAGTGGTCAGGGATGATGGGAATTGTAGTCCCAAGCATCTGGACGGCCGGAGTTTGCCTATGCCTGGGCTAGATAATGGACCAATAGTATGAGTCGTAAGGCAGCTTCTTTGGTCATATGTTTGGGATCCCAGCCACCCAAATGGCTTAAGCAGTTTGTGAATCATAGTCTAATATTTCCTACAAACACCTTGGTTTCTTCAATTACAAATGCTCCGGTTACTAAGTCTTTTGTGTGTGTCTGGCAAAAGCTCAAGTTCTCTGCAGTAGAAAAGCTCCTTTGTTATCACAGCTCATTAATTTTGCTAGATCACTGGGTAGGGTAAGTAGGTGATGAATGGAAACTTCTGAACTGTAAAAAACAAGAGCAGCCATCCTTTGTGACTTCCAGGTCTTCAGTCTCTGGTGACCTAACAGGGTGGGGGGTGGGGAAGAGATTCCTTTGGCTTTAATCAAAGACATGCTTTCAATGTTATTTTTATTTGCTGGCTGTATGTAAGGATGACCTCGCTCAAAGTTGAGCCGATAAATTAGGAAATTTGAGAGAAATATAATACCAACCCATAGATATAGGAGGAATTCTTTGCAGTAGAGTGATGGTGCTGGGAGAAAACACTGGCATCCCCTCCTGCATTACCCACACAGCTACAACATGCTGTAGGATTCCAGCTAACTCTCCATCCAGTTGCAGCACACCCACAGAAGCAGGTCAATGGCTGGATATGTGGCTAAATACAGTGGTACCTTGGTTCTCAAACTTAATCCGTTCCAGAAGTCCATTCCAAAACCAAGGTGCGCTTTCCCATAGAAAGTAATGCAAAATGGATTTATCCATTCCAGACCTTTAAAAGCAACCCCTAAAACAGCAATTTAACACGAATTTTACAATTTAACGAGACCATTGATCCATAAAATGAAAGCAATAATCAATATGCTGTATTATAAAATAAAGAAGACAGTATTGTAGATGATAAAAATTAAAATTAATTTTTTTCCTTACCTGCACTGATTATAGTCATTCTTTGGATGGGGGGGGGGGCTTTTATCCATTTCCACAGGCCCACAATCAATCAATCAGTAGCTGAACTGGGTTCCACACAGTCACAAAAGCAAATTAACCGAAAAAGCCTCAAAAACAAAAACGCCAAAAAAGAGCAAAAACAAAAACGCCAAACTTAATCCATTCCGGAAGTCTGATTCACTTCCAAAATGTTTGCAAAACAATGCGCAACTTCTGATTGGTGCAGGTGCCCCGGAAACAATAGCCGACAGCCGCATCGGACATTCAGTTTCCGAAAAACGTTCGAAAACCGGAACACTAACTTCCGGGTTTTCAGCATTTGGGAACCAACACGGACCAACACAGCTTCCTACCTATAATGGGAACCAAGGCGTTTGAGTACCAAGGCGTTTGAGAACCAAGGTACCATTGTATTTGGTCTTACATTGTGCACACTTAGAGCAGTGCAAGGGGGAACTAAGGTTAAAGGGCACATTGCACAAAGTGTGTGGCCTCTGAAAAAAAAATATTGGAAGAGCCGATTGCTGGTATTTCTCTACTTTAGAATCTGCCTCAATACTCCACTCACAGAGGGCCCAACAGGATCCTGAACTTTAATTCTTCCAGCTGGGGAATCAGGGGTGCCAACTTGAATAAAATATTGGGTGGGGCAGGTGAGTCCCATCCCGCATAATCAACCACAAGATGTGGCACATGCATGAATGGCATTGCCCATGAAGTTTGGGGGCACCCAGCCTCCTCAAATATTTTATTGGGGGGGCTGAAGGGACACTGGCTCCTAGGAGTCGGTCCCTATGTGGGGAATGCACCCCAGACAGGAATATGAAAGAAGGGAGAATCTTATCTTTTAAGTAAGACGGCTGTGCATTATTATTGTTGTTATTGTTATTGTTAATAATTTGTATACCGCCCTTCATTTGTACATCTCAGGGTGGTTCACAATATTAAAAGACAAGATAAAAAAAAACAAAAAACGAAATACATAAGAACAAAAACAAACCAATAACCCCCCCCCCCCATGTCTCCGCCATGTTGCAATAAACAATACAAAGTGTATTGGCTAACTAGACCTTCCTTCCTCTCTCCCTCAGCAAATGGTAGCGGTGTCTCCACACAAGGGAAACAAAGGTACATGAATGCTCTGTGTAGAAAGATCTCACCCGAATCCCGCCCAGACCTCCTTTGGGAGGATGGGTGGGCTATGATATAGATTGAGTAGAAAATAAGGCCCACTGCTGCTATTTCTGGTTGAACACTCATAGTTCCTTTTGCAATGCAGGATCACAGCCTGGCTATGCAGAACTGAAGTAGCAGTCACCTGTTGCTGTGATGAACCAGCAAGTCAGGCATAGAGGAGGGTATGAAAAGCAGACGCCAGGCAGTCAAGTTAACGATGGTGGGGTTGCGTGTGTAGATAGGATGGCAGAGGACTAGGCGATGCAAAACACAACAACATGGGTAATGTGAGGGCCAAGTGAGTGGCCTCATGTTGTAGGTCAGGGAGGGATAACCAACATGATGTAGGCTACTCCAGATGTTGTGTACCACAACTCCCATCGCCCCTCTGCACTAGCTATGCTGATTGAGGCTAAACTAATCAAACACCATCTGGAGGTACCCCTGATGTAGGCACAGCCTTTTTTTAGTGGGCTGCCACATCCAGCCGGGGTGCCAACTTGCATAAAATGTTGTGGGAGCACAGTTAAGCCCGCCCCACATAATCAATCACATGATGCAGTGCACACTCACCATTTGAATGGGAATGCCCATCAATTTTGTGTGGGTCCAGCCCCCTCAAATATGTTATTGTGGGTGCCGAAGCTCCCACAGCCCCTAGGAGTTGGCACCTATGACATCCAGAGTTTAAGCCTGTGACTACTTGCATGCCTATGAAACTTGTCCCACCCCACAGGTCTAGTCTTGGACTCTTCAGACAGTCTGGGTGTGGCTGGGTCTTGGGTTTTGTGTGGCATCTGGGGCAAGGCAAATGCCCCATGGTTTTTATTTTATTTTTGTTGCTTTTGTTGCCGACTGGATAGCAAGCGTGATGGTGTTTAGCATTGTCCTGTATGCACAATTAACATCACATTCTAGATTTTAGTCACCTTTAGGGGAGATTTTATACACTAACAAAATTTAAATAATAAAAACATTAGTTACAAAAAAAAACCCAACCCACTTGGAAACTGTGTTTCTTGATTTACAGAGTTATCGTCCCCAGCTCATTTTTCGCTTTGAAAAGCTATGCCTTCCATGTTAACAGTTTTGTTACTGAAATATTCAGCATTCATTATTTTCCTCATTTGTTACTTGTTATTTAATTCTGTTACCTGTGATTGGGATATTATCCTGTAGTATCAAGTGTGTTATTACACTAGATTGGTAGTTCTGAATGGAACTGATGTTTAAAATAGCTTTGACTGTTTAGCATACACATTAAACACTAACTTCAGCTTTATCAAACTGCTTCCAGACATGTGATTAACTCTTTAAAGAGCCAAAATAGGCAAACTAGACAAGCAGTAAAATATGCGATCTCCTGAATCTGATTTGCTTTGGTATAGTGTGCTGTTTTTATATATGGAGGGGTATTATTGCCTGGCGTGCTCTGGTCCATGGGGTCACGAAGAGTCGGACACGACTGAACGACTGAACAACAACAAAATTATTGCTATAGGGAACCGCAAATCCCTATTGATGGATAATCCCTGTCCATTTGTGACCTCTTTCTCTTACAGTTTGTGACCTGGGGGTTTGCAGTAGGTTGAGACTTTTATAATTCTGCAAACCTCCAGCCTCCTTGTATGTTGGACAGCACCTTTCTGGCAACATAATATACAAAGTGCTTTATAGTAGGCTAGTGTTTCCCACCCGGGGGCCATATGGCCCCCCAGTATATTCCAAGGCCACATGTGAAAATTGCATAAATGGGGGTCCATGTCACACAAGACTAGGGGGCCACAGAGGGAAGTGAAAAGTGAAGAAAACAGAGAAGTGAAGAAAATAGAAAACAGAGAAGTAGAGTGAACAGAGAAATTACCGTGCCTCTCAGTGGATAGAGAGCCACACACACACTGCAGCAACGTCACTTCTGCTTCCTTCTCCCTTCCACTTCTGCACTCTGTCGCTATGTGCACCAAGCTGTCCGAATCTCGTTTGTCACGGGCAAGGTGTGTGGCTACAGCAGTGTTAGTGTGCGGGGTGCTGTTTCTTCGTGCAAGTATTATTGCAAAAGGAGGTATTAAGGTGGATGCAAGGGTGACTTGCCTTAACATAATGGACAGAGGTGATCTTTGGTTATCCCTCATAGCAACAGAACTGGATATAAGAAAGCAAGGCCAGCCCACCTATGAAGTAGTGTGAAGTAGCTGCCTCAGGTGTCCTGGCCAGGACTGCGTCCTGGGAATAGCCCTCCTGAAAGATGATTTGGACTGGAGCCACAGTGTGGAAATGAAGAAGAAGAAGAAGAAGAAGAAGAAGAAGAAGAAGAAAGAGAGTTTGGATTTGATATCCCGCTTTATCAATACCCGAAGGAGTCTCAAAGCGGCTAACATTCTCCTTTCCTTTTCTCCCCCACAACAAACACTCTGTGAGGTGAGTGGGGCTGAGAGACTTCAGAGAAGTGTGACTAGCCCAAGGTCACCCAGCAGCTGCATGTGGAGGAGCGGGGAAGCAAACCCAGTTCACCAGATTATGAGTCTATCGCTCTTAACCACTACACCACACTGCCCCTATTACTATGCCTGGGGTCTCCTACGGTATGTGGTGCGCCGAGCCCCCACTCACACTGCTCCTATGAGGAGAACTGTTTGATTGGGATAAGCTGAGAGGTGAGGGAACTGAGTTTCTGCGAGTTCCGGCTGAAGAAAACCCCTGCCTGTGGTGATGTTTTGCAGGGTACTGTCTCCCTCTGTGCCCCCTATTTCCATTTTGTTTCCATCATCCCAAAGGAAAGGCTGCAATCTGCCTTTACTCACAACCAGCTGCTGAAGGCACATTTACGGTATAAGTATTTCTATTTTTTTACAATTAGAACCGCTCTTTTGCACAGACATTCATTCGCACAGAAGAGCAATACTGTATTAAGAATAAAAAACAGCTTCCCTTGCAGGTTCTGGTCCATTGTCTCCTATGACAGACGGATGCCAACGGATTCATTCTTGTTCATTCATTCAGCATTTTGTTGCTGCTGAACAATGGTTTGCAAATACATTTGATAAAATCGGTTTAAATGCGAACTAAAACGAATTTCTCCCATCCCTACGGGCGTGAAGAAGAGCAACTACTGTATTTCCAAAGCCCACCGCATTTTAGAAGACCTCTCTCTCTCTCTCTCTCTCTCTCTCTTGCATAGCCCCGCGAGCCCGGCGTACAGCCCGAGAGGGCGGAGCCTTGGAAGGGAACTGGGCGGAGCTATGCAAATAAGCCATTGGGAATGGAGTTCTGCGCGAAGGTCAGAGCCCGACCGTGGAGGAAGGGCGCTTCCCATAACTCCGCGCATGCGCTGACGCTCCTAACGTTTGGCCCAGCGTCTCTCCTCTCCAGCCTGGAGCCTAGAGAGAACGGAAGTGCGTGCGTGTGCGTCCCTCCTTCGCGACGCCGTTTCCGGCGTGTGGGCGCGCGGCTTGATTCGCTCAGTTGGGCTGGCTTGGAGGGCTTCGCTTGGCACCCGAGGCCGCCGCTGCCGCTGCCGCCGCCGCTTCGAAAATGGCGGGTAAGCGGGTCATGGCGGGAGAGAAAGAGAGGCTGGCCGGCTGCTTGGGTTAGGCCTCCCTGAGGCAAGGCATGAGCTGGAAGTGACATCCGTCCCGTCCAAGTAGCCCCGGGATGCTGCGGTCTCTGCTGCGCGGGAAAACGGCTGCCGGTTACCCGGGTGGGCTGGTTTCTCCCTCTCTGAGTGGGAAAAGCGCCTCCGCCTTTGGGCTGCCTCCGAACCCGGCCCTGAAATTCGCGGCCGCCTCGAAGTTCACTCGGGACCCGTTGCCATTGGTGGGCGGGCAACTTATAGGACCTCGGGGTAGGTGGGTGGGGGGAACTGCCATGGGTTGCGACGTGGGGTGGGGGGCAGAGCAGCCCCCCATTCCCACCCTGTCAGGCACTGACGACCTGTCAGGAAAGTAAAGGACGAAGCATGGGCACTGCGGTTCGCTTGTGTTTCGACAGGTGGGTCTGACCCGTTCCTAAAACGGGTCCCCTGCCGCTGTGCCAGAATTGAGTGCCACTTCCTTCCCCTTGGGAAAAAAATAAAATGCTTGAAGGGCGGAGATGCGCAGCCCCATGCATTGCTGTGAGATTGCTTCTGTTCTGAAGTGCTGCAGCTGCCCAAGCGCTTTCTTGTGCTGCTAGCAGTTTTATTCTAACTTTGGGCACATCTGTCTTTTTTCCCTTTCTGAATCGGCAAGGTGGTTGTACCCATGCTGATTTAAAGACAGAGGCTTTCTATGTACTGCTTGATATTTGGAGCCTTAGGGTAGAATCATAGAATTGTAGAGTTGGAAAAGGACCACAAGTTCAACCCCCTGCAATGCAGGAATCTTTTGACCACCATGGACTTGAACCCATGACCCTAAGATTAAGTCTCATGCTTTACTGACTGAGCTATCCCAGAGGTAGGCATTAAAGGCAAGTTGCATTGGCCAGGAATCGAACCTGGGCCTCCTGCATGGCAGGCAAGAATTCTACCACTGAACCACCAATGTCCTTGGTGTGCCGTTTTATCTGTCACTAGCTCAAAAATATTATTGCGTTAAGTGCATAGGTTAATATGCAACTAAATCATACTCTGATTAGGTCAGTTAAATTGGTGGACTTAGGTTAGTTAAGTCCACTTATCTAGTATAAGTATGACTAACACTGTGTATCACCCACAGAATATAATATTTCTGGGGCAAGTTGCCATGATCATCTGAAATTACTGAGATGGACATCCTTTGCATTGTTGTTCAGTCGTTCAGTCGTGTCCGACTCTTTGTGACCCCATGGACCAGAGCACGCCAGGCACCCCTATTCTCCACTGCCTCCCGCAGTTTGGCCATAGTAAACCCAGCTGAACACAGTGAGTGGGATTCACCTTACCTGTGAATTAGGTGAAGCCCAGCGGAAGCCCCACACAAGACTACTGCTTGCCCAATGGAGCTTTCCCCCCAGCCCCCCCTCCAAAATTGGCTTGGGGTGAATCTGGAGAGCCCCCCCCCAACAGCGCATAGGGGAGGAGAGGGAAGGTTGTTCCATCTGGCAAGCTGCAATCCTTGCCCAGGTGGACCGGTTGGTTGCGTTCCCCCCAGCAGGATTTACTTTTAAGTAAACATGTATCATGTTTGGCTGCCTAGTTTACTTGGAAGTGAGTCATATTGAAGTTGATGGGACTTGCTTTTGAATAGACATGTAAAAGATTAGTCTGCTTATAAATTAAGTATATATTTTACAGTGAGATACTCTAAATTGCAGTGCAGGTGGGCAACCTTCAGTTTAGGTGCCCTCCATCACCTTCTGAAGCTGCCCCTTCCATCCCACCTGAGTTCCTTCCTTCCTGTTCATTTCCTCCTTATTTTTGAAGTCTTTCCCCCATCTATAGTTTCAGAACAATTGGAGGGGGCAGTGTTTTTGTTGTTGGTTTTTAAATAAACACTTCCGGGTTGCATAGCTAAAATAAGTCCCCCACCCTAGCTGCCTGAGAATAAATTGGTTTGTTTTTCCTTATGTGACACACTGAAAGTTATAAAGGAATTCCTTTTACAGTACTTGCTTTTCAGAACAGTAGTTGTACTGATCTGATGTACTAAAAGCTATTTCTGCGTGTACTTATGAATAACCCCATTAAACCCATTGGGGCTTGCTTCTATGTAAATTAGGATTGGGAATTCTAATCTGAGGTATCGTGAAAATTGAAGCAAGGCACTATTTCTTCTGAATTAGTTAATCCAGAACACTTTGGTTCTGACACTGCCTATGTTTGTCTTTGACTTTGTGGACTGCCAGCAGCAGCTTCCAACAGACTATTCCCGAGGGAATGAGGAATTTCCCAATCTTGCTCTAAAACATAGCTAACCAACCTGGGGCATGCATGCAGTCATGAAGGTCCTGGACTTAGTTTGTCCCCCAGGCTTGGCTATGGCATAATAGATTCTTGTACTGTTCTGGCTTCTCTTAGGCTACTGTCAAAACCACATCAAGGCATATGGGTGGAGGTTGGGAAGAAATGTGTGTACTGCAATATGTAATTGCAGTTGTATTGGAATGGTGCTCTGACATGTTGGACATGGTACATTTGTTGAAATGTTTGGCTGCTATTGCGCTAAACAGTGTAACTTTTGATCTGCTGGTGTATCCAGATTTTGAAAGCACTTAACCCGCCCTTAGTGTGTTAATCATTTGAAGGTGTCTCCACACAGTAAACTAGACCACTTCCTTAAAATTAAGGATGCAGGCATATATTTTTTGAAGGGTGGGGGTTAAGAGCATGTGAGTGTTTTTCTGAAACAGTAATATGCTAAATTTTAAAATCTAGGTTGCCATAAAAATATTCTTATTAGCTTGGCTGCCATCTTGCAGAATGGTCGAAAAAAATTCATTTTTTTGTTTATTGTGTACAATCTTATCAAACTTAACGAGTTTATTTTTTCCCCTAACCATCTTCACAAGGTTTATTGTGAAGTTTATTTTTTTAACATCTGTTCATAAGTATGACAATTTTTACATGCCACCACTTTACAGATTCTTAAAATTCAAAGCTTGGAAGTTGAGGGTGTTTTATCTTCATGTTGAATTTGTGTAATGTAATAAATTGCTGTGTCCTAAGTTAAATGAGAGTGTGAATGCCATTTTTGGTAAAATGAGTTGGGAAGAGATGGGACTGTTGCCTATCTTTTATGTTCTTGGGGAGCATGCCAGGTAGGAGGACACAGAAAATTAAAGAAGTGCTGGTCTACAGGCCATAGGTTGGCTGCAATTTTTTTGTCCACGGAGGTGGAATTTGGGAAAGGAGGACTTGAGAAAGAGGTTCATGTGGCATATAGTCCACAGGTCACAGTGGTCAGGAAGATGGAACATTAGAGAGGGTGTCATGGTAACCGATGCTAGGCAATGGTTGCTAGGAGGGAGGAGAGAGTGTTGGGAAAAGGCAGATATTAAGAACGTTCATTTATTCTAGCGTTTGTCTGGGTCATTTGACATGCATCCCAGATCCCTGTTCACTTTCTAGCCTTGGCTTCACTGGTCATACTGATAAGGCCTCAGTCAACCTCTTTTTACATTGCTGTGCATGTAAATAGCAATTGATCTTGTCAGTTCTTTGAGGAGATACCTGCAATGCAAAGATCTGCAGATTTTGTCGAGTTGACACATGATTGTGTGAGACATGTAATTGAGCAAGGACTTGCAAAGGTGCAAAAGGCAGCATCCCAGAGAATCAAGTTTGAAGAGAATGTGCATTGATATATAATTCAAAAGTTTAATTGGTATGGACATGTGGTGTGATATGATACTTCCTACTCTGACTACAAACACAAGGGAAAAATCAGTTAGTTAAAAGAAGTATCCAGATGTTAATACTAACCGCTTTCCAGCTCCAGGAGGAGCATGGGGAGTGTTTATGCAATACACCTACACAGTGCAGTCAACACACAAAAGTGTCACGACACACAGTTTGGAAAGCTCCAAGCTAAATAACGTATGGGAATGGCATGTACAGTATTGCTAGAAGAATGCTCATCTTTGGCTATCCCTGCCAGTAACATAAGTGATAATTCAACCTTCTTTAAAAAAAAATATGGTTGCTACTTGGAGACACAGTAATATATGTGGCAAATGGAAGAGAGGATTTTGATACAAATTCATAACTTACTGTTCAAGCTAAGAGAGTTATCCACAGCCAAAACTCTAGATCAGGGATCCCCAGCCTTCAGCCCTCCAGATGTTTTGGATTACAATTCTCATCATCCCTGACCACTGGTCCTGTTAGCTAGGGCTCATGAGAGTTGTAGGCCAGAACATCTGGAGTGCCGCAGGTTGGGCATGCCTGCTCTAGATGACTACCTTAAACTTCTGATCTTTCTAGAATGCTTGTACACAGACTTACAGATGCTTGGTGTCTTCCTCTAGTATACCCTATACTGAATGATTCATAATGATGTCAGGGTTCATTCTGGTCTTCAAAATGCTTGGTATTGATTATGTCACTGCTTTAATATTGTAACTAATAGCCTGTTTATGTAATTGTAATAATAATAATAATAATAATAATAATAATAATAATAATAATAATAATATCCCACCCATATAAAAAATGTAAAACATCAGACATTAACAATTTCCTGATACAGGGCTGCCTTCAGATGACTTCTAAAAGTCAGATATTCTTTATTTCCTTGACATCTGATGGGAGGGCGTTCCACAGGGTGGGTGCCGCTACCAGTAGGCCCTCGGCCTGGTTCAAGGGGCAAGGCCGTTTAGGGCTTTAAAGATCAGCACCAACAGTTTGAATTGTGCTTGGAAACGTACTGGGAGCCAGTGTACGTCTTTCAGGACCGGTGTTATATAGTCTCGGCGGCCACTCCCAGCCACCAGTCTAGCTGCCGCATTTATGAATTTTGCTTGGAACAGAAGAAATCTTGGAGAGTAATGACAACAGTGGCAACAGTGAACCTGCTGGTCAGCTGAGCAGAATGATAAGTATTGCTCAAAATTTTGAGTGGAGATAAGAAGCTGACTCCCAAGTGTATTAAACTTCCTCCACAATACCAAGCAACAAGAAGTTAGAGGAACATTACTGAAATAACTGAAAAGAGTTTGCTGTCAGAGCATAGTAATTCAGCATATACAGATTTCTGTCATTCCAAGTTTTGAAGACTTGGGATGGACACTTGAAAATGGAGAACTGAAATGTGTGCTGACTACAGTTGATGCATCTCTGTATCCTACAGAGAAGTTTTTTTTGAGGATAGAAGAAAGGATGTGCAACATGTCAGTGCAAGTGTAAAAACAACAAAATGGTGTTTACCAGGGGTCCCCAACCTGTGGCCCACGGAGGCCGTTTAACCGGCCCACAAGCCGCCCCTGAAACGAGCCGCCCGCTTGGCGAGTCCCCCCGCACTGCGCTAAACCACCACGGTGCAGGGACTCTCTTCCGCGGCTTTGGAAATGGCATCTGTGCATGCCCAGATGCGAGAAATTGCGTCAGTGCATGTCCACGGTGCTGGAAATCGTTTCTGCGCATGCCCAGACACTGAAGATCGCTTCTGCACAGGTGCGGTTTTCGGCATCTGGGCATGCACAGAAGCAATTTCTGGCGCCGCAAACATGCGCAGACATGATTTCCAGTGTTGCGCTGTGCCAGCCCAGCCCACGGAGGAACTCCGTGGGAGTGATCCGGCCCCCCGCACTGCGCTAAACCACCACGGTGCAGGGACTCTCTTCCGCGGCTTTGGAAATGGCATCTGTGCATGCCCAGATGCGAGAAATTGCGTCAGTGCATGTCCACGGTGCTGGAAATCGTTTCTGCGCATGCCCAGACACTGAAGATCGCTTCTGCACAGGTGCGGTTTTCGGCATCTGGGCATGCACAGAAGCAATTTCTGGCGCCGCAAACATGCGCAGACATGATTTCCAGTGTTGCGCTGTGCCAGCCCAGCCCACGGAGGAACTCCGTGGGAGTGATCCGGCCCATGGTGTTTACCATGAACTGAAAATGTAACCCTAGGCAGCACACAGAGGTTAACAGATCAATGGACTGAACTTCAAACTTCCGAGCTCTGCGGTGTGGTTACTGATCATATTTTTATATGTAGCAAATGTTTTCATGGACAATAATAAACAATAATAAAAAATTATTTCACTTGGAATTGGTATCATGGCTAATTTTATAATTCCCTTTCTGAAACTTCATCACGTAGTGGTATCTTATGTACCGGTGCCTTCACAGTCCACCTGGCTCCTTTGTACAACAAAAATGGTAGGAACACTCTCCTTTAACCAATGACAAAGCATCCCCCCCCCCCCGAGACCACTTCACAATTCCTGAGGGTCTTGGAGGACCACTTTATGATTTCTCTCTCTGTTGTAATGCACTGTTAGAGGCTGTATGTGGTTCCATTATTATTGGCTCCTTACTTAACACTGTAGTAGTGCTAAAAGTAACAAACATTTTTATTATGGGTTCCTCAGCCAAGTTTTGACTTAAACCATATTTATAATTCCTCTTATTTTTTTCTGTGGCATTAATGAAATAATTTTAGCAAAACTGTTGAAAAAAAACAAAACCCAGACAGCTAGATTTATTTATTTATTTTGAAACCCCATTTAGCAGTAGTGTTTTATTTGCCACTGAAAATGCCCTCTTCCTGTGTGCGAGGAAAATAACACTGCAGGGTTGTGCAGGAGATATGCAACTGTTTTGGCTAAACCAAAATAAATCTCAGCCATGAATGATCTTGACTGTTAATGGCTGTCATGGCAGGGCTAGGAGATGTGAATGAAATCTTGCTGCCTGAGGCACAGGACGAAAGAGGTCAATTTTTTTCTTGCAAATAAGCAGCATTCCACGGTTCTGCATGGCATGGCAAGTGTGGCATTGCCCTCTGGCGAAGGGCAGTATGCTTTAGCCTAGCTCAGTCAGTAGAGCACGAGACTCTTAATCTCAGGGTTTTGGGTTCGAGCTCCACTTTGGACAGTGAGATTCCTTGATTGCAGGGGATGAACTAAATGGCTCTCGTCCCTTTCAGCTCTACAATTCTATGACACCAGCCCACATGCCCCACACATGCTTACATTGAGAGCCAATGTGTAAAGCACCTTTGCTTGATCACCTGGGAATAATTTTTACTTGCGTCAGGCAAGTACCAGTAACTATTTGCCTGAATTCTAAAAGTACTGAGAACCTACGGCAGGATCTTGTGGGCCTCTGTGCTTATATAGCAACTCGGGCATACAGGTTTCCTTGTTTTGTATTAACACAACAACTCATGCTTAAAAACACTACCTACTGGTAATTCCCGTTTATTTCTTTACAGTTTTATGTTGGATAAGCCAAAATTATAACGTTATTTGAAAATGGTTTGAACTGCGGTGAGAGCTTATTGAAATGTGTTTTCCTAGGGCTTTCTGCTATGGAAAAGAAATTGGCCGAGTATAAGTGTAATACAAATGAAGCAATCCACCTAAAATTAGGTAAGGTTTTGAAATTATAGCTTTGATACTTAAACTTGGCAATGTTTTAGGTGCTGCTTTGAGCCTCCCTTCGGAGTGTTAAGAGTTAGCAGAGCACCAGAGAACTTAGTTTGTTCACTCTCTTCTGTTCCTGTGTATGGGTGCATCACTAATTACTATTGCAGAAAGGAGTGAACAGAAACAACATTGATGGCAGTTCGCAGCACACACTTTGCATCCTCACAACTAGCTGTGTACTGAATGTGCCTGAAAGTTGTCTGATTGAAATTATCGTTGCCTCTGTCAGCACTGAACTCATGAAAGGGATAGGCTGGTGTGGTCCAAATAGTGTGTTAGACCCAGCTTTAAATATCTGTTCAACTTCGAATTTGTTGGTCTTGGGGCAAGTACTTTTCCTGCTCCTCATCTGTTAAATGTTAAGTGTGTGCTGCTTGCAGAGTGGAGGACAGCATAAACCAACAACGTAATTGTCACCAAATTGCAACCTGCAGGTTACGGTCAAATTGTTTACATTGGGGGGGAGACGACAACTATTTGCTAACACCAGTCTCCCACATCTAGGAATTCACAAATCAAGAAATAAGTGTTAAGGAAACATGCATTCACCTTCTCTAGGGAATTCTGGAAACCAGCTAAATTAACATAGGATAGTTTTTTGTAATGGGATAATATTTATATTTAATGATTAGAAAGTAAAACTATGGGATATTATAACTGAAGAAAGCCTAACTCTGGCAGACCTTTGAAGCAGAAGATGGCAAAGAAGTATTAACTGGTTTGGACTTCTGTGAATTAAGTAAATAATGTTGGCAAAGCTTATAATCAGTGTTTTTTCTCATCAGTCCGTTTTCAGGAGGATTTGGAAGATGACAATACAACATTTCATCCAGAGTTCAGCCACCAAGTTTTTGGGGATGAGTAAGTGATGCAAGCTCCTGCCAACCTAGCAGTTTGAAAGCACATTAAAGTGCAAGTAGATAAATAGGTACCACTCCGGCGGGAAGGTAAACGGCATTTCCGTGCACTGCTCTGGTTCGCCAGAAGCAGCTTAGTCATGCTGGCCACATGACCCAGAAGCTGTACGCTGGCTCCCTCGGCCAGTAAAGCGAGATGAGCGCCGCAACCCCAGAGTTGTCCACAACTGGACCTAACGGTCAGGGGTCCCTTTACCTTTAAGTGATGCAAGAAAGTGTCAGAAATAAGTTAAGAAGTTGAAATTAATATTACCTATTTGTACTAGTGCAGCTATTTTAGTGTGCATTCTTGTATGGCCCTACCGTATAATTTTCTGTGGTTGCAAGGTTGCAAGGCCTACCCGCTTGCAACATCATGATATATCACCAGCTAAACATTGCGATATACTGATATATCACGATGTCTGAAATAAGGATGGAGCTATGTAGAGGCATTGGCTGGCTTCGTGGTTTTTTTTTTACCGCATAATGATTTCTGCATAGCACATACTCAGAAACATCATGATTCATGATATATTGCCAGGTCAAAAATCATGAAACTGATAACATAATATGGACTTCAAACTAGTTTTGGACGATATATCAATATATCGCCCAACCCTAGCTGACACTGATAAAAATAACACAAACTCTGCCTATTCTACAAAGTATATAAATGTAGCCATACATGTGTAAGGTGAAATACCTGCTGTACCTATCACTGACATACTTGTAAATTCGGCTAATTTGTTTCATGAGACGCAATTAGAGAAATGACAAGACAGTAATGTTATGTTTGGTTGAATTGAAGGAAATTGTAAAGGCAACACTGAAGGTTTTGTTTTTAAAAGTGTGGTAAATCCTTCATAATTTTTAACAGTAATGACATATATCTGTATAGGAGAAGTTAATTTTCTTGGTGGAGTTGATTAGCTTTCAGCTATAACCTACTTTTTCTTTCTCCTGCAGTGAGGTTGCCTTTGGTTACAAGGGACTGAAGATTCTTTTGTACTACATTGCTGGTAACTTGTCAACACTGTTTCGCATTGATTATACATCCAAAGTTAATGAGAACTTTGACTGTGTGGAGGTAAAGTCAAACGTTCAGATGTCACCTTAGATAGATAAGTTTGCCATTCTAGCTGAACCCTTCATTTTACTCTTCTCAAGCTTTTTACGACCTCATGCTTGTTCCCAAAATCCTGCACCATTGCACTTATCACTTAAATCAGTGGAAATTATACAGATGGTAGTTTTGATCATTCAGATCCCCCCTTTTTTACATAATTCTACTGTATTTTTTCCATTTCAACAACACTCAAAGCAGTATACAACTTTGTTAAATGGCAATCCTTTCTCAGAGAACCAACAGTAGTTTTCTTATCCAAAAGGAAAACTGCTCTTCCTTCAAATTGCTGCTCTTAAGATCTGCTTCTTGGCCAAAGCTTTTGCTGTATTGCTTAAAGCTCATCTTAAAAAATTCATCTACTCTGTCTGTCTCCTTGTGTTCATAAGCACTCCAGGTGGTAGATTGGAACAGTATGTCACTTCTGTGTTTTGTGTAAAGCAAGCATAGGCAAACTCGGCCCTCCAGGTGTTTTGGGACTACAACTCCCATCATCCCTGACCACTGGTCCTGTTAGCTAGGGATGATGGGAGTTGTAGTTCCAAAACATCTGGAGGGCTGAGTTTGCCTATGCCTGGTGTAAAGCCTAAAGAAATTTCAGGAAGAGCGATATAGCAGCACCCAAGTGACTAAACATCTTTAAAGTACTTGGAATGAACACCCTATTCCTTAAAACATATATTAAAACATTTGGAATGAATTTCCAGTTCGGGTATATTTTTGCTGCTTTTAAGAATAGCGTTGAAAATCCAGTTTGGTACACACTGAGGGAAAACAATAGCACTGCATAAAACAGGTTTGTTTCTCCTTAAGATGTGATCTGTACAGAAATTTCTCAGTGTGAGTGGTGCATTGATTAGGAGCAACAACTGTTAAAAAGCATAAGCCTTGTGCAGTACAGAAGCATTTGTTTACTCATTTCAAAACTGAAGGAGTCTTAATTTGCATATATGCTGCAGAGCTTTTATTTTTATATTTTAAAGACAAGCTCACCAGAGGCCGCAATTCATAAATTGCCACAAAGGAGTTGGTCACCCATTGATTCTACCTATAGCAGATAGTTGTTTCAGAGAATTGTACCTCAAAATGAAAGAGAAATGTACCGGTACCTGAAAATCACAGAAGTTGTTGTGACTAATTAACTGCGGCACCAGTATCATTATATCCCTTCATACAGAATCTCATTATTTATGAATGAAATGGTTGTAACAACTCTAAGTCAAGTCGGTATCATTATCCCTCATATTGCAGGCTGGAGGGAGGGTCTGGGTCTGTTGGAAAGCAGCACACAGAAGGCCTAGTAAGTTGTCAGCGGAGGCAAGGCTCAGACCAGAGACTTCCTCGTTCACAACTCAGTCTGATGCTGACCATCACCAGTCACTAACATTATACTTTCTTACTACCCACCGAGTCACCTCCCTCCCTCCTCCCCCCACTGAAATAAGGTTTGAAGCAAGCATTCTGTTGTAACCAATAGCCTGGACTGCAGTGTGTGGTGCTCACAGCAACTTCTCTGGTTTGTAAGTGTGCCCACAGGCTCAAAAAAGTTTGGCAACCCTTGCGCTACACCATCTCTCAACTAGCTTTCAGCTTGACTTTTAACTCAGACTTTTTGATCCTCCATTGCTGTTTTTTTTTAAAAAAACTCTTTTTCAGAGATTGGATTTCTGGACTAGCATTTCTGTGATTGGTTACTCAAAGCTGTTCTTAACTAAATGTATAGCAGGGGTGCTCAAATAAGATCACTGTTGTGAATTCCTACGTAAGGTGACCTGCTCAACACATCGTGGACTAATGCTCAGTTTGAATTTGCTAGATTTCACGCTTCTCCAAATGTTGCAGTGAAGTTCTCATCCGTTTAAATACATTTAAACTGATGAGAACTTCATGGCAATATTTGGAGAAGCGTGAAATCTAGCAAATTCAAAGTGAGCATTAACATGCATTTTGAAATTTATTTATTTTTTTGGGAAAAGTTACTACTGTAATTAATGTGACCATTAACAGGTAAAAAAAAAAAGTGAAACTGACACTGATTAGAAAGCGACTAATTCATTCATCCCTAATGTATACTTTCTGGAATTGCTTTGCAAAGGCACCTCTTCAGTATATACATCTGAAGCATTGTGTAGTTCTTCACAAAACTGCACAAAGAGAAGTAACATCTGCCACCCTGGTCTCCATCGAGAAGCTGGCTGTTTTCATGGGGCATAGGCATAGAAGTTGTATGAGTGCATCTGCAAAATTTGGTATATTTTTACTTGTGTTTAAATTATTTAGTGAAATTCCTTCTGTGCAGCCATGTCCCGCATTTACCATTCTAGATACGCTAAATGTCCTAATTCTAAAGTAAGTTTTAGATCCCTAAAGCATCTCAAGTGTCTGCCTGAATGTAAGGCTTCTTGTTCGGCAGAATGAATACTTGCACATGTCAAGTGGAATGTCATGGGGAAAGGGGCGTTCTTACATTCTATGATGTATCTGATACAGATTAGCCCTCCCCATCTTCTGCATTTGGCCTCACTGAATCAAACACAATTGTGTGGGATATTAAGGCACAAGTATTGAGGACGTGTATTGGGAGAAGGGGCAGCAAAGCCACATTAAGGGGCAGGTGTTAGGAGCTAGCTGCCTTGCACACCACATTAATAAACACAAACAAGGGTATTCACCAGGTTTAGCAGCATACTTCCCTCGTCAGACTTCCATCCTGTTTCAAAATCAAAGAACCGTTCAGCAAGAGATTAGTAAAGTGTTTGCTGCATAAAAAAAATGCCAGCCCTAGATATTTTTGAGGCTTATGCTTTTTTCCCTTACAGCTTCTTTTCCGGGGTATACTCAAACTGGTTGTTTTTCTTAACGATCCCTATTCCAAGCATAAATCCCATTGAGTTCATTAGGACTTCCTACCAAATTAGTGTCTTTAGCAGCGATGGAGAACCTGCGATCCTCCAGATGTGGTCCAGTGATCTGGAGTGGTGGAAATTGGGAGTCCCAAGAACATCTGGAAGACCCCATGTTCCACACTTGTGGTTACGGCCTGAATTTGTTAATATCAGCAGGTTCAGTAATACAGCACATCTCCGATTTAAGATTTTCTTAGATAGAAGTTATAATGCCACACAGTTGTTTACCAACCAAGGCCATATGCGTTGCTGAATAACCCTAATCCTGACCACTGCTCTTCCTTTCCAATAGGAGCAGGCCGTATAGCTGCATGTGTATTTAGTGCTGCATTTCTTGTTTTTAAATCTAGCCAGTCCGCAATTTTAGAAATCCGAAACTTACACATATTGGAGGGACAGGCCAAATGTAAAGAAATGCGGTGTGGACTATCATCTTTCTCCCCCCCCCCCACCACTTTACCATCTTTAATTGTTCTTCAACACATTTTTGTTGTTTTTAATGCAGCCTTTTTTGTATACACTTCTTCCTTCTATTTTCTTTCTCCCCTTACCTACATGTTTTTTCTCTCTCACTCTCTATTTTAGTCTTCTTGGCCCCCTCTTTCTTGCTGTATATTCACACTCCCCCCTCCTCCAAATGCCTTTCCAAGAAGCAGGGCCAAATTTGAGTAAAGGAAGTGCCTCTTCAGAACCTCTGCTGTGGATACAGCTCAACTTGGGAATAATTTCTCATATATATATATATATATATATATATATATATATATATATATGTGCAGAGTGCTTATGCTCCACTTCTGTGGTCATTTGAAGGAAGGCCTTGTAAATCAGAGGCTATAACTTCTTGGTAAACTTGAACCTTTATCATAATTGGCACTTCACCACCACTGGTTATTGTCTAAAAGGAAGGCTGAGATGTTTTGTGGGAGAATAACATACCAGAATGTGCCAGGAAGAACGGGAACCCTCTTTTCTCTTGAATACTCAGATATCCATCTCCCTGCCAGCTTTCTCTTTGCGTACTCTTGCTTCTAACTGTCGCAAAAGATTTAACACCTCTGAATGGAACAAACTGCCTTTCAGTAGATCAGGAATAGGGAACCTGTGGCCATCAAGGTTTTGCCGAACTGGTAACTCCATCATCACCTACAGTTGGTCATGCTGATTGGGATGATATGAGCAGCATTAATGTTAGGTGGTAATCTGTCTGGGATCAAAGGAACTGAGGAAGGGTGGAGTCAATTGAACCAATAAATAAAATAACATCCTGAATGCCACAGGTACCTCACCCATGCAGTAGGGAGTGGAACACAATAAGAAGTCCTTAGCAGGACTTCAGAATAGGTAAAGTCGATCCCAGAGCTGTTTCTTTACATTAGGTGCGTGATATGATACATAGCATAGTATGTACTGTAGTGTGTTATATTAGTAAAATATTGAGAAATAGTAACAAAGGGGTTCTATATGGGGGAAAGGGAATTAGCTATGACTTTCAACCACCTCTTCCCTGTTAAAACGTACATTTTAAAATTTGCCATTCTAGCACTCCTGAATAGTTTTTTTTTTAAGTACTCTTTAGAAACTCATTTGGTATTCCCAATTTAGCTGCAGGCACGCTCTTGCTGCACTTTTACTACATAAATTTAATTTGGGAAAATGCTCTTAATTTTCATTTGAAGGTGTCTAATCAGTAGCACAAGACAAAATCAAGTGCCGTAGAGCTACCGTACATGACACACATAATGGCTCTTTAGGAATATAAGGCTGATTAAATATGAAAGTTGGTGGCACCAAAGCATTAATAATGGAGTGTGTGTAGAGCGAACTCTGCCCATATTCTACATCCCCCAGATATAGCTGATAGTAAAGTATTATTCATTTGCAGGTGCATTGCCTCTACTTAGGGGGAACTCCAGTTGAAAGAACAGGAATTAGTAGTGTGTTGTATTAGCCTTTTGTAGTGTATTTTGTCCTAAGCGTCTTAATTTCCCTGTTTTGAATGCTAAGTAGCAAGGGTCTTGGTTTAGAATTAATACTTATCATGCATGTAAACGGTGTGAAAGAGCTGCTTAGTAAGTTAACACAAAGTGTTCTTGTGTCAGCCCTTATGGAAATAGATACAATACAAACATTACAGCTGAACTCACGGCAAACTCCATTAAGTAAAAACCTGGACTCATTGTTGGGAGCCGGGTTTGAATAGAATGTAAGCTCATTTTGTTGAATGTAATGTCAGGCTTTTAGGGGTTGTATTGAGGGTTTTTTGTTAAGTTGAGACCAATTCATTAAGTTTTATTGCCTGGTGAGAAGCGGCAATACGTTATTGTGAAACTTCATCAAATATTCATGGTTAAGGAGAAGTAGTAAATGTATTCAATCAAGTGGTCTTTTGGGGGCCTGAAAGGGATTATGATGTCTGCTCAGCTGATAGTCTGTAACATTCAATTTGGCTGTTTAACAAGGCTAATCTTAATTCAGTTTTGCTTGTAAAACCTCCCCACCCTTTTGGTTAAATTGCATTAAAAAAATTCTTTGGGCAAAAGAAGTTCTTTCTTTTTTTTTTCTTGAGTGAGTCTCTAGCGCATAAATAATTTTGGCTTGCCACCATGCTCCCAAGTCTGGATTTTCTTGACACTTGAGTGTTTGGGTTTTTTCCTTGTATGTGTAAACCAGAATTCAGGCTGGAAAAGAGTTTGTCCTGTTGCTGCCAGTTAGTTCCTTAAATACCCTAATTTGTTTGGGTTGCTTTTGCTTAGCCTTGAGGGTGTGGGATTGTATTGCACACGTGTTACTCCGAAAGAGCGATCAAAGACTGTTCACTTAAGAATTCCATATTGAATGGTAGACGTCTACAAGAAGCAGATACCGTGGGCCTGCCCAACTAGCATATCAGCAGACCAAAGTTGCATTGACTGCATTTAATAAGTGCACTGAGGTGCCTAGTCAGGATTTAGCAGCAAGCAAGAAGGAAGGAAGTTGTTTAGGGCAACTCTTGAGAGTCAAGAATCTAAACTAGATTCTCCACCGTTTTTTTCTTCCTTTTAGCTTATCTCAAGTTTAATGAGCTAGTGGCACTGAGCATTATTGGGGTGGAGGAGTGGTTCAGATAACACTGTCTTAGAATTTCCCTTTTCTTAGACTCTTATGGTAAAGGGTTACTGGCTTCTTTATTACTGTAATGAAATGCCAGTGCTCCATTTTTTTAAAAAAAGAAAGGAAGAATCTGAATCTTGTGTTCGTGGAAAAGCTGTTTTCTGAAGTAAGATGCTTCCGTTTAACCTGCTATTAAACTGAAGTATCTTACCATTAGTATATTACCCAAAGCACAATGACTCATCAGGAATGTTGTCTTCCCGACTCAGCAATTAAGTTAACTTAACATGCACACTTCTTGTTCCAGTGCTGATAACATTCTGCTTGACCTTGTATGTTTTAACCTCCTTCCCTGCCTTACCTCAAAAGGAAGGCGACTGAAGAGCAGGCCACAACATCAGCTATTGTGTATCTGTGTCCACCCTTGTGAGCATCAATAACGGTATGAGGGATCAGGCCGGTTTTTTGCCTCCAGTAAGGGGGACAGGCAGTTTCCCTGAGCACAGCTTAAACCGGGAATGCTGCAGTATCATTATAACATATTACTGGTGGATCCCTTGAAAGAGTAGATTTGAACAATGTGATAATGGACTAGGGGGTGCGTATGAATGCTCTGAGCTTTGTAAACAGGGCCACAAGGGGGCACCTAGTGGCAAGGTCCCATGTGTACCATTTTGTTGTGTCTGGGACAAAGATCTGTGCAAAATTTTAGAAAACCACATTGGGTGCTTTAAATAGCACTTCAACAATCACAGGGCACACCACCCTATGTGAATTCTAGAAAAAGTCAATTCCTTATTCTCAGTGCATCTCTCTCTCTCTCTCTCTCTCTCTCTCTCTCTCTCTCTCTCTCTCTCTCGCTATCTCCCCACCTCTTGTTTTCAGGCAGATGATGTGGAAAGTAAAATTAGAGAAATTGTTCCACCAGGCTTTAGCACAAGTACAGATGACTTTGTATCTCTGCTGGAAAAAGAGGTTAATTTCAAGCCATTTGGGACATTGTTACATACATATTCCGTGCATAATGAAGAAGCTGGCGAGGACGTAAAGTATCAAATATACAAGGTAAAAAGTGTGTGTTTGGTGGTGGTGGTGGTGGGGAGAATAGAGCCTTCAGATAGAGCTTTCGTGGCAACTTTTAAGTGACCCTCAAATAATTGCTTGTGATATGTAAAACGTTGCTAGTTCTCCAAGATCACTTTCAGTGTGCTAATAAAACAGTTTCCCACAGAGGCACTTTATAAGGCTCTGTGATGTGCTCTCTTCCCTTTGGTGAAGAGTTTCACCTGACTTCTTCTGGCTTTTTCCCTAGGCTGACATGACATGCCCAGGCTTTCGAGAGTATCATGAAAGGCTTCAGACCTTCTTGATGTGGTTTATTGAAACAGCTAGCTTTATTGACGTGGATGATGAAAGATGGAACTACTTTCTAGTGTAAGTACAGTTCTAAAGCAACAGTGGACCTTATTACCTCCACAAAGGCTGCATTTTAATTGTGGCTGGCCAATTATTGGGGACAGTATAATGATATTTTTCCCAGGAAAGAGAAAACTATTGTTTATCAGGCTGGAGTTTGTGTCCATTATGCTTTGCGAGACCTTGAGAATAGAGCCAAATTAAATACTGTTGTCCGTTGGAGCCCTGAATGTAGGGCTTAAACAGTAAAATGAGCTTTGCCTGTGTTTTCTTTTACTTGCCACCTATTCATCTTTATAATAGGCAAGTGCGCTGAAGTGCTGTAAAGAGGTCTGATTTATCCAAGTTGCTGCACACCAATTAAGTGAATTGTACATTCAGAACATAGCAGGTGTACCCATTGGGCCCTCACAGAGTAGCTTGCTGACACTGGAAATTCAGTCAGAGAATGGAAAAGAAAATGGACACTGCATGGGAGCGCGACTGTAATTGACCTGCTTGGCTTTCTGTTTTATCTGCAGATTTGAGAAGTATAATAAGGATGGAGCTACGCTCTTTGCGACCGTAGGCTATATGACAGTCTATAATTACTATGTGTACCCAGACAAAACCCGGCCACGTGTAAGGTAATTGGCAGCATAGCACGTGCCTTGCCTTTTATTTCAGAAGAGAGTACTGTTGAAGTTCCCAATACTTGTTTATAATTGTGTTAATTTTGTGGGCTTTTTTTAAAAGAAATTTTAAAACTCTCGTCTGGCTTTGCATTTATTTATTTCATTGTCTTCATCTGAAATGGGGTGGAATCTCAAACTCTTAATGCAATTATGTTCGGAGTCTATAAGGTTTTTGTATGTAAAGCCTTATGTATAGAGAGATTGCAATTTGCTGTGAATAAATCTGTAAATAAATTTTCTGGGGGTTGAGTATACAATGGATCTCAAACGCCTTGGCTCCCGAACGACTAAAACCCAGAAGTGAGTGTTCTGGTTTTTGAATGATTTTTGGAAGCTGAAAGTCCAGCGCGGCTTTTGCGGTTTCCTGCAGCCAATTGGAAGCCGCGCCTTGGTTTCCAAACGGTTTGAACGCATTCTGTTCAAAAACCAAGGTATGACTGTAGTTCTTATTTTTTTGCTAAGTTTTTTTTTTCTTGTTCTATGTGTAGCCAAATGCTGATACTGCCTCCATTCCAAGGAGAAGGTCACGGGGCTCAGCTTTTAGAAACAGTTCATAGGTACTATATGTCATCCCCTGCAGTGCTTGATATAACAGGTACGTGAGTCTTTCGTTGGAGATAAGAATTAATTTATATGAAATGCTCAACACTGCTTCCCTGACAGTCGGTGCCATAACTTTCTGAATTCATCTGTCAAAATTAAATGATCTTTCAAAGATTATCTTAAGCAGAGGTCAAGGTTAATGCTACCCTTCCTTACAGAAAGAACTGTGTATAATGTAATTCTTCAAATCCTTTCCTTCCTGGGAACAGTGCACCATGGAAATCCATTCCCTAGCATGAAAGGATTACCAGTTAATTAGCCATTTTTATTGCAAAGTACGCAGCTGACTTGACAAGAGATTTAGGTTTCTGGAACTCCTTGCAGAGCTTTCTTCCTTCAGGCAAAACACTAAATCAGCGAGAGACACTGGTTTACTAATCACTACAACTGCACACTCCATTCTTATGACCCCAGAGAGAAAATGTACGGACGTGAACTTGGAGAATGAGAAAATTAAAGAAAAGGATATTGGAATGAACTTTTGAGGCAATGCGGAAGAGAAACCGCCCTGTGGCATCTTGGACGTATCACAGCATAAGCTTCCATGGACTAGTCTACTTTGCAAGATGCCACAATACATGGCGCAGGGTTCTGTTTCTTGATGCAACTAGGAATGCACAGAAGGCCCTTCTCTGTAGTGGGGCCTCTTATTTTTGAAATGATCTCTCCTGCAACTACATTTGTCTTCCTCGTTGTTGGGGTTTAGACAAAACACTTCTTTGTATCCAGATCTTTCCAGTTTGATATGGTAACATTTCACCCCAAACAGCAATGTGTATATTTGTATTTTAATTACACACACAAAAAGTTGTTAACTGTTGATATATTTTATTTATCTTTTGCTCTACGTTGCCTGGAGATCTGTTAAGGAAAGTGACTCAATAACTAACTAAAGAAAAGGGGGTAGCTTCTGGATGTTAATCCTACGGGAGTTCATTGTGGGCTGTTAAGAATATCACTGCAAAGAAAATTCATTGGCTTGGATAGGTGACTTCTGCTTGCAGTAAGATTCCCCCCACCCCATGGGGTGGTGGTTGGTTTTTTTCCTGATTCTCCTCTATTGCTGCAGCTTCTATGTCGTATTCCATGTTTCTTTGGCAGCTCCTTCAACTATCAGTGGACTGATAGGAAGGGGGAGGCAAAAAAAAGAAGAAGCCCTGTTCTGCTTGGTTAGGATACCTTGGACTTAACCCTTTGTTGAACTTCTCAGGAATTATATTTATCAGTCCATTTTTGCTCAGATTTGAATATACTGGGAGTGGGGGTGGGGGATGAGCCAGCTACTTTAATCGCACAGTAGGAATTTTGCCTTTTAAAACATAAACATGACCTTGTATATCACCCACATGCCCTATCACAAACTGCTTTTGAATGCTGGTGCTTTGAAAGCCTGTGGGGCTTCTGGAACTAGTTATGCAGTTGTCTGAGTCACAGCCATATGAGGTATAGTTCAATTCAGCAGTGTTTCGGTCATTTTCTTGAATGTATCCGCTAGCTAATTTTCTTATTACACCATCAGAAACATATTTCGTGTAAACACAGCCTGAGCTAGTGGAGAAAGGAAGACTCCAGCACAGTGGTACCTCGGTTTTCGAACGTCTCGGAAGTCAGAACATTTCAGTTTTCGAATGGCGAAAACCCAGAAGTAAATGCTTCCGTTTTCAAATGCACCTCGGAAGTCGAACGGCTTCTGCTGAGTTTTTTTTAAAAAAAATTCTCTATTGAATTTGCAGGCCGCCCTTTGCCCCTCGGTTTTTGAACTTTTCAGAAGTCGAATGGTCTTCCAGAACGGATTACGTTCGAAAACCGAGGTACCACTGTACTATGCTACCAGTGTGTGTATGTTTGTTTGTTTTTAAACCTCACTACTAAGTTAATACTAAATTAACCCTTTGGCCACGGCCTAGAGAACCTTTATGTACTGAAAAATCCTTTTTATGTTCCGTGGGAATAGAACTATTTTCTTTTAACAGCAACTTTCCTATGTTTTGCCACAAACTGATTTTGAGAATCCTCCAAATTTCAAAAACTCCTTGCAGTCGGATTCTTGACAGGAGTAGAAAATCCCCATTCATGCGTAGAGCCGAGTAATGCAGTTTGTTTTGCCATGTACCTGTATGCTAGATATACCTCTAAATCTTGAATTTCAGTTTTGTTTATAATTAAAGCCCCACGGAAATTCCACATACATCCCATCATCTATAAAAGCATTATAAAGTACCGATTGGTGACGAAGGACAAAGTGTTATTTTAATTGTGCACGTCCGTAAATGGAATATTCTATCTGAATCTTTGAACCAGACATGTATTTACAGCTTCACACCCTTGACAGTGCATAGAAATGAAAGTAGGCCATACGATGGCAGATAGCAGGCTTCTGCATCAATGCATGGAACATGGTGTGCATTTTTTCTCCAGTAAAACTGCTCTGAAGCAGACTTTAAATTGCCCTGTGGAATAATTTGCTAGGGTGCATGCTCTTTTCGACAGGGAGCTTGAAAGGTATGGAGAGATGAATTTATCTTTTTTCATCCATTTAGCATTGCTGCTGTTAAGGGGAAATTGGGTTGGACAGTCAGGAGCGGGACAGGAAATTATGAAAGTGAGATGGCATTCAGAGTTATACGGCGGCTATATGAAGGGGGCAGCAAGCTGAGTGGATTTACAAGGTAGTCAGATTTACAAAATAGTAGTTGCTTTAATGTGAGATTGAAATAGTTAGCCCGCTGGTGTGCTTTTCATGAATTTGTTACTTGGTGAATTAGACCTTTTAATGATTTCATATAACAGAAACTTGCTGATTTGGTAATCCTAGTTCACATAAATTTGCAAAGATCTTAAACATTGTTTAGAGCCAGGGGCATTCAGTGCTCCCTCTCCTAATTCCCTAGCCCAGTGGCTCCCAATTACCGAATTACTGAGGACCCCCTATTTTACAAAAGCCAAACCATGGACCCCCTACTTTTGAAAAAATTGGTAACTTTACAGTAGTTATGTGTGCAAAGCAATTTTTTGAAGAAAATGTGGGGCAGCCCCTAATAATCAAAGGATTTTAGTTATACTAAAAAACAGAACATAAAATTTGTGGTATTACCATGCCAAAATGACAGAGATTTATGGACGGGAAAAGCAAATTACAAAACACTTCTCCTTTGTTCTTTTAGCTGAAGATCCGTCTGAAAATTATGTGAAACTACGAGATTTTGTATTAGTCAAACTGTGTCAGGATTTACCTTGCTTTTCTCCAGAGAAGCTCAAGCAAGGCTTCAGTCAAGATATGGTAACAGAAGCTCAACAAAAGCTGAAAGTGAATAAGGTACGTGATGCTTAAAATATTGTGTTGGTGTGATGATCATCCCTGTGGGTATTGTCTTTCCACAAACAATATGAGTCCTTCTGTTCGAAGGCGGGTTCTTGGCCTAATAGAGTCTGCATTGATGGGAGAGGGCATTTTTCCTGATTCTCCCGTCCCTGGCAGTCCACTGTGCCCCCCCAAAAAAAATCTGCTGTAGAAGAGCAGGTGGGAGGGAGGCTACAAGAGGAGAAAGTTGTTGAAAACTGCTCCCCACCTCTTCATTGGTGGACTCCTTAATGAAAGGGCAGCATTGTACTCAATGTTCAATCCTATGTCTAGTGCCTTAATGTTCAGAACAATTGTAAGTGAAACAAATCTCCTTTTAGTGCCTGAGTTCCCAAAGAACCAGTAGACTTAGGTTGGTTTATGAATCCCATCCACCGTTTCTAGAAGATACCGCGTAGCTTGCATAAGTCACATCATCATATTTTGGCTGCCAGGAGCAAACTTCAGTCTGTCATTGAGCTCTGGCTTCTGTTGACTAAATGAAGTTTTGTACAGCCAGTGAGTTGTATCCAATGTGTGCCCTACTCCTAGGAGTGACTTAGGTCCATTAATTCCAATGGTTCTGTACTGAGTAGAACTAGCATTGGATGTATTTGAGCCATTGCAACAAGGCACTACTGGTGGTAAAGTTCAGTACTATATTGGGGAAATTTAGGACAATTTTCTAGGGATAAAAGTCTTAGAACTATTTGAGGGTAGTACATGGGGCACATAGAGGGAGAGTTCCATTGCCCTTCCAGAAGTCGTTCCATGTGTGCAATGACTTAGTTAGATAAAAACCTTGGTGTGTTCATGGATTGCCTTTGGAACATCTCAGTTTTTGCCTTGAAAGGAAAAAGTATTATTAAACGTGATTATTTTTATAAAAAAAATCTGGTAAAAGCAGTGGGAGTTACAAAACAGGATTGGGGTAATATTATGGACAAATAACAGCAAGATACAATAGCGGTATGTGCCAAAGAATGAAGCAAGCATTTCCCACATGTTTGATACTATTTGTTTTTTTTGGTTGAGCACAAAAGGATGTTGATAGCAAAGTGTGAACTGAGAGGTCATTAGAATTTCAGACCAGTGAGAAACATTTACAAGAACTGGATCCTTATAAAGAAGAAACCAAGGATGAATATATAGCTTTTCTGCAAGTCAGCAAAGTTTATATAAATGGTTGTTTATAAACGAATGGAAAGGAGTAGGGTGTCAGGATTGAATTGAAGGCACCCTCTTTGCTCAACCTCCATCGAACTTGACATTTGACCAGCTGAGCCTTCTGCTCCCCAGCCCAGAAGCAAACACTCATATATCATAGAGCGGAAGTAAGATTCAAAGCTACAACATTTGAAGGTATCCAGGTGAGACAATGGATAAGTGTTTTTAAAGTACAGTTCTAAAGCATATTACTCAGAGGAGTGATTAGAAGTTACATGTGTCGGGGTTTAAAGACAGAGGATAGGCTACACAACCTTGAAATGGTTTCTCTAAACCTTGGAATGTGACAGTTCTTGGTCTTGATTCATATGCCATTCCCCTTGTTTTTAAGCAACATACAAGACGGGTGTATGAAATTCTCCGGCTGCATGCAACAGACATGGGTAACGCAGAACAATCCAGAAGCTACAGATTGGATGTAAAAAGAAGACTGATGGGCCCTTACAAGGTGGCTTTTAACTTGCATGGATATTTTAAAGTTGTTTTCATTGTAAACTGTTTATGCCAAAACTTTCGTGCATAATTATCTTTTTCCTTTAATGCACCTCTTTAAAGCTTTGTCTCAGTACTTTTGTTAAAGTGACAGCCAAACAATATTACTACAGATACGAAGACGCAGAGTACTTTACGTAGTCTCAATAAACACAGTGCTAAGGCAATTGTTTTGTCAGTGCAAGGATTTCTGCTTGCACAATGGGATGTTCTCCCCCCCTCTTCTCCCCCTGCACACCCCCTAAATTTAAGGGTCCTTCCAACCTTCTGGAGGAAAACTGAGGAGGATAGGTGGGTACACAAGTGGAAACTCTTGCACTGGTGGGGCTTGTTAGAAAAATTCATCCCTATGAGTCTGATTTCTGATCTCTTGCTTCTCGCAACATAATAATAATAATAATAATAATAATAATAATAATAATAATAATAATTTATTATTTATACCCCGCCCATCTGGCCGGGTCTCCCCAGCCACTCTGGGCGGCCTCCAACAAATACCAAAATACAATACAGAGTCACAAATTAAAAACTTCCCTAAACAGGGCTGCCTTCAGGTATTTTCTAAATGACAGGTAGTTGTTTATCTCTCTAACTCCTGATGGGAGGGCGATCCACAGGGCGGGCGCCACTACCGAAAAGGCCCTCTGTCTGGTTCCCTGTAGCTTTGCTTCTCGCGGTGAGGGAACCGCCAGAAGGCCCTCGGTGCTGGATTTAGGCATAAAATGGTAACAGTAGCATATACCAAATACATTTAAATACAGTGGTACCTTGGTTGTCAAACAGCTTGGCTCCTGAACAAATCAGGGTATAAATTATTATTATTATTTCCATGCAGGTAAAAATCAGTTCCAACCTTCTGTTCCCAAAAATCTCATGTAACAGTTACTAACCCATTAGTAATAACCACATAATATAAACTGTCACTTTTAAACCAAAAATCTGAAAGAGCTTTCCAGTTTGTGGATGAATGAAAGTAGATCCTTCCAGACCACCCTCTTCTCCCCTTGTGGGAGGATATGGAACTATTTCATCTTTCATGAATGAGAAAACAGCTTGAGGTGTGGATTTTTGTGTGGAAAAAGAGCAGGAAGGGAAAGGGTTAATATAGCCTTGTAGCCATGGAGACAAGTAATTTCATGCAGGTGGGTGGGTGGGGTGGTGAAGGAGAGGTTGAGTGCTTTGTGCCCCCCCGCACATAAACTAAAATGGCTGCCAGAGGTGGTAAACAGGCTAGTAACTTTTGTAGGCTTATTTACAAGGTTGTGTTAAAAAGCCTCACATCAACCACTTGGTCAGTTTTCTATATATCATCTAAGTGTGGCCCTAGTTTTATACTCCTGATATTTTGAGAGAGATTCCACGTTGTCAAATGTTCCTTTATATTACAGGGATACAACGTAGGGCCTCTGTAAGTAAAGAGTACCTTCAACGTTTTAAAAAAAGACACAGCATGGTGGTTTAAAATGATCAAATAATTCAACTAGAAAAGAGCACCCGATGAAATGTAACATTCAAGGAGACTGATAGGGAAAGACAAAAGGGGGGGGGAATCCGTTAGCATCCTGTGCCACCAATCGGCTCTTTAAGCATTTTGATCTGTGATCTCTTAAGATTTCATGCATCACTGGTTCAACACAGAAAAGTTGTGTTACATCTTTTGTAGGAGCTGAACCAAACTATAGCCATGATTAAATCCCATTGAAAGCAAAGGAATTGGATGTGTTCATATCTGCCTGTTTTTGGATTGTGCCTTTTGCAGATGAAAAGCAGGGGTTTTTACCCTATACCAGTGATGGCCAAACTTCTTTTGGGACTACAACTCCCATCATCCCTAGCTAACAGGACCAGTGGTCAGGGATGATGGGAATTGTAGTCCCAAAACATATGGGGGGGGGCAAGTTTGGCCATCCCTGCCCTATATAGTCAATGTACAGTTAAAAACATAAAAATGGAAGGAGTTGACCAGTCATTTGGAATTTCTGGGCAAGTCTTAATTTCAAAGAGCACAACAGGGTTTTCTGAAGGATCTGTTCCTGAGACCTTGTTTAACCCAGAATGTTTTTTCCAGTTACTTTTAAATAGCAATTTAGCCTTATAAGGAGCAGCGTGTAGCAATTGCTGCTCATGTGTGTAAATTTCTTTTTGCGTGGTTCTTTTGTAGAAAAAGCAGAGAGAGATTGCTAAGATGAGAAGATGTTTGAGACCAGAAGAGTTGACGAACCAGTTGAACCAAATAGACATAAATTTGCAACACAAACAGTTAGAAGAAACCTTCCAGCAGCTTGTTTCAGATTATCGAAGGGTCCTAGAACGGCTTGCTCAGGCCTGAGGATTCTCTACAAGAAGCGTGCAGATTTCCGTACATTTGTGTTGTGAAATACATCATGTTCACTGCTTCACTGCAAAATTTCTTGTGACATCCTAATCACTTCCAAGATGACTGGTTTTCTGTGCGTTTTGAATATTTTCTATTTTTGTGTTGTAGATTTTAAAAAGCTGTACTTAGATTTTGGGGCACTTTGCTGAAATAAAGTAGATTGAGATGCACTAACAGCAGTGTGGTCTGAATTTTCTATAGTACTTGAAATGTTAAGCTTACTAATTAAGGTGAAGCAGTAACATCTCAAAGTACAATTGCATAAACATAATGCACACTGAAAAAGAATATAAAGATAATTGGTTAAAATAAAGCATAACTTGAATATATATTTTTGTGGATACAAAATGATGAAAATAAGTTTTACTCCTAACCCAAATTAGACGGGAAGTCTGACACATCCCAAATCTGTTTTGAGCTCTAGCATTGTATCTGCTATATATAAGCAAGCATTGCAAAGCAGAGTTCTGAACTTTATTCTGGTAGTGACTTTATCTTTCACTTACAAATGTCATTTTATAGTACTAAGAATGCAACAACTCCAGCTATCAATACACCATGAATTATCATTTACTTAAAAGATTTTTATCCTGCCTTTCAGCCAACAAGTCTCCCAGAGAGGCTTATATAAGATCAATGAAAACCATGAGAAATCACTAAAACAGTAAATTCTGTATGTTTGGCACACCTTTAAAGATGATGGCTTGTTTTGCTGTCCTCTTCTCTTGCTCACAAGATTTAAGTTCTCCTGCCCTCTATGAGGAGCAGGAATGCTCGGGCCTAGATGGAAATTATGCTACAACACTTTGCCTTGCTGACTTCTCCTTGACGAAAACACCACTAAAGGGCTTCTCTGCAAAAAAGTGTGACCTTTCATTGATTTCATTGATTCTACCTTCTTTTCCTTAGTCCCAAGGAGCTGCATTTAAGACAGACGGTAGTACTGGCACTTCCAAGGCCACAGATTGGACTGTGTCCTCTTTACCTACGAATAAGTCTCCAAAACAGAGTCAAGTTCACATCCTAAGAGAGTCACGAGTGAGTGGTGTAGACTTAATAAGCAGGGCTGCAACTCCATTTTCGGTGCAATGTGTGTGTTCTTCATACAGTGGTACCCCGGGTTACAGACGCTTCAGGTTACAGACACTGCTAACCCAGAAATAGTACCTCGGGTTAAGAACTTTGCTTCAGGATGAGAACAGAAATCGCACGGCGGCGGTGCGGCAGCAGTGGGAGGCCCCATTAGCTAAAATGGTACCTCAGGTTAAGAACAGTTTCAGGTTAAGAACGGACCTCCAGAACGAATTAAGTTCTTAACCCGAGGTACCACTGTATTTCCTCTTTCCCAAGATTTACTAGAGTAGATCCACTTTCTCTAAATCCTTGTGCTATTCAGTGCAGATTCCGTCTCTGAGTGGAAGCTGAGTGGAATGCTCCGTCTTAAATTGGGCTGTTTTGAGTTCCCCCCCCTCCTTTGTTTTCCCGCCTCCCCTAAAGACCCGTGCAACCATCTGCAAATCCTGGGGCTCTCCCAAGTCTGCTGATACATCCTCCCTCTTGGCATGGGCGGTGCTGTTTTGGCAACATAAGCAGCAGCACTCAAAACTGAGATTGCTATTCATGCGTATGGTGATGACATGAGACAAATGGTTCGTAGAATTGGCATTGATACTGGCTTGGATCCAGAGTACCATATAACTAGCTCTGCATTCTCAAGGCAGTCCTGGTTGCCTGTTTCTCTAACAGACCCACCCACCCACTCACCCAAATGCCGCATGGCAGACCTCATTTTGCACTCTGGGGAATTTCAAAAGCAGGACGTGATGTGGTGTGGCAGGAAAAGGTCTTGAACGGTCCCAAAGAAGATGTGGCTTCTGTCTGTTGTCAATTCATGTGAGACCACCTAAGTTTGCATTGATAGTAGAACATGAGGTTCCTGCACTGCAGAGGGTTGGACTAGATGACCCCTGAGATCCCTTCCAACTCTACGATTTGATGATTGAAGATGTTGCTGCATGGTTGTGTACATTGCATAATTCTGGTTGCGGTAAACGCTTTGGTAGGGGCAATTCACTGCTTGCTTTCAGGTATGTATTAAGGGGTTAACACAAAACAAAATTGCAAGTATTTGAAAACCCACCCCTTCCTATTTATTTTAAACTGCAATATTGGTGGATATGGGAGAAAACGAGCAAAACAAGCCCACCCCTTTCTCCCGCAATTATTCAGTGTAATACTACAAATCATTGCTTAGCCATCGTTTTTATTAAAGATTTTCTTGTGTAACAAAGAAAAATACATACAGTGTCTCCACTTTCAGTTCGTGTACTCTTTTCCACAGTTTGTTTACATTCAGTATGAAGTTATTCCCCCCCCTTTTTAAATAGATTGGAACTCATCTTGAGTTGTGGAAAATCAACATAGACAAAATGGTTCAAGAGTGTTCTGTTGCAATGCAGGTTAGATTAAACACACAGGAAGGCCACATGACGTCTGAATGCAAAGAAAAGGGATAATAATAAATGCTCAGGATTAGATTATATAGGACTGGGCAATGGTATATGATGGAGGAACACCTCACAGGGGTCAGCTAAAGTCAGTCTTGTGTGGGCTACTTAAAAGGGGGGAGAAAGAATAATTGGTCTCCTGAAATATTTACAGTTCCGTAAGGCATATTAATCATTTTCCCATAGTTATAACATCTGTGTTACATTCTCTGGAAGAGCAGACCATGGTTCATGTCATACATTACTCCAGTAACCAAAGTGGGGTGGGTTATCTGTAGTCCTCTGGGTGTTCCTGGATTGTGGTTCTCATAATCGCTGATCACTGGTCATGCTGGAATCCCACAATATCTCAAAGCCCACAGGTTCTCCATCTCTGCTTGATCTACTATAAGAACGCTGATGGATCAGGCCAGTGGCCCATCTACTCCTACATCCTCTTCTTGCAGTGGTCAATCAGTTGCCTATGGGGAGCCCATAAGCAGGACCTGAGCAAAACACCACTTGTATTCAGACACACACCACTTCTGAAAGTGGAGGGAGAGCATCACAATCGTTAGCCTTACACTCCACCAGAAACTACCCACCCCAAACTGGCCAGTGCTGAATTTCCCCCCTGTAAGCACCTCAGAGGAGTTGTTGTTCAGTTGTGTCCGACTCTTCATGACCCCATGGACCAGAGCACGCCAGGCACGCCTATCTTTCACTGCCTCCCGCAGTTTGGCCAAACTCATGCTAGTTGCTTCGAGAACACTGTCCAACCATCTCATCCTCTGCCGTCCCCTTCTCCTTGTGCCCTCCATCTTTCCCAACATCAGGGTCTTTTCTAGGGAGTCTTCTCATGAGGTGGCCAAAGTACTGGAGCCTCAACTTCACAATCTGTCCTTCCATTGAGCACTCGGGGCTGATTTCTTTAAGGATGGAGAAGTTTGATCTTTTTGCACCTCACAGTAGGTGCACCCAAAGAAGTGTGAGAGAAGGCCCATATGGAGAAAAGCAGACATCCAGACATTCTGGTCCCAAGCAGTGAAATGGGTGTGATTTTTTTCTGGAAATTTTTCAGTTTGCAGTGGAAAATTCGCTGGTGCTCTCCCGGTTCTGCATCCTGGGAGTTCTCTTGAACTCGGTGGGATTTGTTCTCTGACCAAGCATGCATATGTTCTTTTTTTAAAAAAACCCACCAAAAACATGTTTTTACTGAAGATTTACAAAAATACACGCGTTGTCTCTTTTTTCAAGTTTTCTACAGATCAGTTTCATTCGTTGTGAGACATTAGTGCTACATACAGTGTTAGGTTAGGAAGAAAACAGGGGGAAGGGGGAATGGTAAGGGGTGGGGTCGGGTGGTTATGTTTCTATTCTTCTACTTAATGTATGTGTGGGGTTTTGTGTCAGTGTTACTTGTATGGGTTTTCTTCCTATTCACTTGTATTTCCTTGGTGGTGAGAGAGGCTGGGGTGGCTTAGGGTGTGGTTGGTTGTCTTTGGTTGGCTGTAGTGAGATTTGTTCTTGTGAGCGTTGTGTGTGTGTATATATATATATATATATATATATATATATATATTAATCAGGTTAGCCAGATTCGTATGTTGTCGGTGGATTCTTGTTGTTGTCTTGTTGGGCTGTGTATGTGATAAAGGGGGACCATACTGGGGTGAAGGCGTCTTCTTCTATTTGTCCTCATGTCAGTTTCAGTTTATTGGTTAGTTTTTCTAATAAGGCTGTTTCCCATACTAGCTGATACCATTGGTCCATGTTTACCCCTAACAGGTCTCTCCAGTGTCTGGCTATGATGCTTCTGGCTGCTGAGAGTAGGTGGGTAATAAGCTCTTTATGATGTGAGCGGGCATTATTATCTTGGAAGATGTTTAGTAGGACCAGTTCTGGGGTGACTTCTAATACTTGCTTAGAACACTTCAATCTCCCAGGACATTCTATACAAGATCTCAAAGTAGCTGTCTTAATACAAAGGAATTTCAGAAATAGACCGGAAAGAGAAGTTGCTGAATTGCAACTCATTACCAAACTTCATCATGCGAAAGGCTGGACTGGATGAATCCCAAACCGGAATTAAGATTGCCGGAAGAAATATCAACAACCTCAGATATGCTGATGACACAACCTTGATGGGAGAAAGTGAGGAGGAATTAAAGAACCTTTTAATGAGGGTGAAAGAGGAGAGCGCAAAATGTGGTCTGAAGCTCAACATCAAAAAAACTAAGATCATGGCCACTGGTCCCATCACCTCCTGGCAAATAGAAGGGGAAGAAATGGAGGCAGTGAGATATTATACTTTCTTGGGCTCCATGATAATGGCAGATGGTGACAGCAGCCACGAAATTAAAAGACGCCTAGACAGCATCTTAAAAAGCAGAGACATCACCTTGCCGACAAAGGTCCGTATAGTTAAAGCTATGGTTTTCCCAGTAGTAATGCATGGAAGTGAGGGCTGGACCATAAAGAAGGCTGATCGCCGAAGAATTGATGCTTTTGAATTATGGTGCTGGAGGAGACTCTTGAGAGTCCCATGGACTGCAAAAAGATCAAACATATCCATCCTTAAAGAAATCAGCCCTGAGTGCTCACTGGAAGGGCAGATCCTGAAGTTGAGGCTCCAGTACTTTGGCCACCTCATGAGAAGAGAAGACTCCCTGGAAAAGACCCTGATGTTGGGAAAGATGGAGGGCACAAGGAGAAGGGGACGACAGAGGATGAGATGGTTGGACAGTGTTCTCGAAGCGACTGGCATGAGTTTGGCCAAACTGCGGGAGGCAGTGGAGGATAGGGGTGCCTGGCGTGCTCTGGTCCATGGGGTCACAAAGAGTCGGACACGACTGAACGACTGAACAACAACAACAACCAAACTTAAAACCACGGAGAGACCAGGTCTGAACAAAGACATTGGATTCTTATCTCATTATACATGACAAAGCTATCTTTAGCCATCTCACCCCTTGCTTTTCCCTTAAGACCAATTGCAGTCGTTAACAGTCGTCAACAGGTTTCCCACACCCATCAGCCAATCACCCATTCCCACAACCCTTCTGAGTAATACCCCTCCTCACTCTCTCACTATATATAAGGGTCTGGTGACTTCTGTTTCAGTGTATCTGAAGAAGTGTGCATGCACACGAAAGCTCATACCAAGAAGAAACTTAGTTGGTCTCTAAGGTGCTACTGGAAGGATTTTTTTGACTTGCTTAGTTATTTCACGTATTTCTGCATGCGTATGTTCTAAGCAGCTATAGCTCTACCCAACCGCAGTGAAGCTTTTGCACATTTTTGAAATAATACAAACAACTGGGAAGGTTGGTTATTTTCTTTGGGAAGGGGGGCAATTGATTTGCATCCAGTTCCAGTGAAGATCTTCTTTTTTTTAATGGAATCAATTATCCAGTGACAGAGGCCTGGGCCTTGACACTATTTCCTGCGTGTACCATGCCCATTGTCTCGGGGTGGGCATGCACGGGGGGGGGGGGTTAAGGGACAGGAGAGAAGACAGAGAGAAAGTCTGGGTGACAGCAAAGAGAGCAGGGCTGTGGGCTGTCTGTTCCCGCAGCAGCTGGATCTTTTCTTCTGCTGGTGATCAGGGGAAATGTAATGAAGTTAACGTGCCTCAAATACGAAGAATGCACTCTGGTTAAGTCTGCTCTGCACCGTTAGAGTAGATTAGAGCAAACATAAATGAAATCTGGTTCAATGGAAAGGGAGGGGGTGGAGATTCAGCATCTGCCACCTTTGTTCCAAGCACATTGCAATAAGCAAATGTCTAGTTTTTAAACTCCCCACCCACTGGGCATTTGCTTTTTTTTGGGGGGGGGACCTGATTATTAAGCATTTTTCACGGAGGTGGAGGGGACAATCAAATCTAAAATGTATTGACTAAATGGGGGGGAAGGTGGGGCAGCATATTTAAAAAGCAGAAGGGCTGCATGAGTGAGAACTGAAATACTCTTGAAGAAACAGTGGAAGATATTAGAAATCATAGAATTATAGAGTTGGAAGGGACCCTGAGGATCATCTCGTCCAACCCCCTGCAATGCAGGAATATGCAGTAGTCCCATACAAGGATTGATCCTGCAACCTTGGTGTTATCAGCACGACGCTCTAACCAACTGAGCTATTGGATACCACTAGTTCCACTTGACTAAAATCAAGGGAGGTCCATGGCGCTCTGCCCCTTCCATTCAAAGAACCTGACCAAAATGGTAAGTTCAACAAACGATGACAAGACAGGGTTCTCCAGACTTGCTTAAGGAGTGCATGGCAACCTGCACACAGCTTTTCTCCTCCAACGTTTCCCCACCCTTAGCACCTGCTTTGCTTTGCTTACTAAAAGCAATTCAAAGCATCTCACATAATGAAAGCCAGAAGTGTTTCCTCTGTGCAGACATCCATTCCCCCACCAACACTGTTGGAAACTTGGATACATAATCTAATTGCCAAATGGCACCTTAAACCTAGGTTACGGTTGCCACAATTGAATATTTAGGCGCCTTTCCCCCCCCCCCTCTGGGGAAATTTGTTGTTGTTGATTGCATTTCTATGCCACTTTATATTTTGAAGGAATAAAATCTCAAAGTGGTTTACAACACATTAAAAAAATCAAAACATTCCAGAATAAAATATTCAAGCTTCAAGGAAAATATTTCAGATCTTTCTCTAAGTGACATTTTGCTTTCCCCTATATTTATTTACCTACTTAATTTATATAGCTGCCCCACAGCAGAAATACTCTAGGAAGCCAGAATAGTGTAGTGGATAGACTGTTGGACTCGGACATGGGAGATCAGGGTTCAAATCCTCGCTCAGTTCTGAAGATCACTGGGTGACCTTGAGCCAGTCACAGCCTCTTAACGTCCTCACAGAGTCATTGTAGGGCTTAACTGAGGAGAGGGGTGAATCATGTACTCTTTGGAGAAAAGGGTGGGATATACATGTAACAAATACTGGTAAGCTCTTCTGCTTACCTGCTGAAGAAAGCTGGAATGGCCAACCAGATGAAAATGTCAGCCTCCAACCTGGCATCCAGAGATCTCCACGTGTTTGCAAATGAACCTGCACCAGTAGCAAAATGCACCTAGCACCTGGCTAATTTCTAACGCTGCTCACCAATAAGAGAGGTTCTCTTACACTGAGGGACTGGTGCATGTTTGTTGGGATTCCATGACAGAATCCCTGACATGAAGACCTTTCTTCCTAGAAACCACCCAGTAACTTAATAATCTGAACCAAACAATGGAAGTGCATGCAGCCTCCAACCGACGGCACACGAAATGTGAAATGGGACAAAAGCTGTGAGCCAGTGGTAAAATATTTTGCAGCATGATCAGAACTGATGTTTTCTACTTTACTAAGTAAGTCACACTGACTTCAATTAGGCTTCTCTTCTCCCCCCCCCCACTTTCACTTAAATATGCTTAGACTTTCACTTTTGTGCCCCTGAACTGGAACAATGGGTCTGATTTGGGGAGTGCGCCAAAGAAAAGCTCATCTAGAGCGGCAGCTGCAGTGTGTTCTGATTTGGGTACGAAGATGACTGCATTATAATTGTCGAAAATTGATTCCTGCCAAGCAGCCACAATGGAGCCATTAAGAAATGTGAGAACTTACACATCTCTGCTTGCAAAACCAGGGGGGCAAGGTTTTCTTTTATCTTTCTGCAAAATCACACTCAACCTTCCTCAAGAAAGTTGTTCTTCTATTTTCCCCGAGAAGCCAAGTACCTAGAACGTCAAGTAAAGGATGTTGCAAAACAAAACAAAAAAGTGGAGGAGATTACTCTATTAAACCATAGGATTCTGTTCCTATCAAAAGTCTCTAAGACAAGTGTCACTCATTACCCGATCTTTCCTCTCTTTGCCAATTAATGCAACGATCTGGAAATCCCCACCTGCATGCAGGAATTAGCTATAACTTCAGTAATTTTTTTAAAAGAAATGGCAAAGTTGAAGGGCATTCACCATATCTCAGTCAGTAGAGCATGAGACTCTTAATCTCAGGGCCATGGGTTCGAGCCCCACACTGGGCAAAAAAATTATGTATTGCAGGGAGTTGGCCTAGATGCCCCTCATGGTCCCTTCCAACTTTTGGTGACATTCATTTGTCTTGGGAGACAATCATAGAATCATAGAGTTGGAAGAGACCACAAGGGCCATCCAGTCCAACCCCCTGCCAAGCAGGAAACACCATCAAAGCATTCCTGACAGATGGCTGTCAAGCCTCTGCTTAAGGACCTCCAAAGAAGGAGACTCCACCACACTCCTTGGTAGCAAATTCCACTGCCGAACAGCTCTCACTGTCAGGAAGTTCTTCCTAATGTTCAGGTGGAATCTTCTTTCTTGTAGTTTGAATCCATTGCCCCGTGTCCGCTTCTCTGGAGCAGCAGAAAACAACCTTTCACCCTCCTCTATATGACATCCTTTTATATATTTGAACATGGCTATCATATCACCCCTTAACCTTCTCTTCTCCAGGCTAAACATACCCAGCTCCCTAAGCCATTCCTCATAATGCATTGTTTCCAGGCCTTTGACCATTTTGGTTGCCCTCTTCTGGACACGTTCCAGCTTGTCAGTATCCTTCTTGAACTGTGGTGCCCACAACTGGACACAGTATTCCAGGTGAGGTCTGACCAGAGCAGAATATAGTGGTACTATTACTTTCCTTGATCTAGACGCTATACTCCTATTAATGCAGCCCAGAATTGCATTGGCTTTTTTAGCTGCTGCATTACACTGTTGACTCATGTCAAGTTTGTGGTCTACCAATGAAAGAGTACGCCTTCATGGGTAAAGTCAAACCGTTAAGAGAGTTGCATGTTTTGTTGCAGCTGGGGCAGATGAAGGCATCCAGTTTTGCTGCTACAGGCAGGGCCTTTTCCCCCAGCCAGAACTCGCCAGAACTCAGTTCTGGCACCTCTCAGGCGGGTGCCATTGCTATTATAAGAGAACAAGGGAGGCGCTTATGGTGAATTCAAGCACCCCTTTTTTCTAGAAAAACAGCACTGAGTACAGTTGCACCATGGTGTTTCTTCTCTCTGTGCGCCTTCCCACAGCTATTCCTCCTCTGGTCACTGCTATGGATACACAACCTGATTGTCTCACTCCAGCCACTGCGGTCGCCCTCTGTACAATTCCAACAACCCTACAATTCCAACTCTACAATTCTATAGAACAGGTTTTTGCAGGGCATATAAAACAATTCTGTGGTTGACTCCAAGGGTTGTGTGATTTTCATTTGTTCACACAGGTGTCAAGCTACTTGCGTTGCCACCTTTGTCCTGGGAAAATGCAGCCGAACAGGATAGCCCCTCTGGAATTTGTCACACAGGCACACATGAATTTGTAAATCTGTCTGGGCTTGGCTACCCAGAGCTTAAATGCATGATCTTTCAAACACATGCACGGGCGTAGCCTGGATTTTTGTTAGTGGGGGCAAGCTTTTGTTAGGGATGGGCAGAATCTCAGATTGGTATTGATTTTTCCTGATTGGGGTGGGGGTAGCTGCCCCCCTAACCCCCTCCTTGGCTATGCCCATGAACGCATGAAGCATTTGGAGAGGATCTCTAATTCATTTGGAGAGGAAAAACAAAATAAAATTTTAAAAAATCCTTCCAGTAGCACCTTAGAGACCAACTAAGTTTGTTCTTGGTATGAGCTTTCGTGTGCATGGCAGAGAGACAAGGGGGGCGGGGCTGAAATACAGGACATTATTATACAGGACAGGTGGCAACGCTACACCTTTGCTGAACCTTACCTGCGACCTGCCTTTGCCGCTGAGCTACAGGACCAGAGGTGCGCATGCGCCCCGCAGAGGAGGTTCCGAGGGTTCCACCTCCACCCGCGCGCGACTTTGACCCTCCTGGCCAGGTCGATGCCTGACCCTTAAAAGAGAAGGGGAGGGGAGCGGAAGGGGGGGTTAGGCTCTCCGCGTCCACGTGACCCAACAAGATGGCGGCGCCCAGGAGCCTTGTTGACATGCTTCCGCGGCTGTTCAGGGGTAGGTGAATTCTGCGCGCTTGTGGTGGTATTCCTGAAGGGGGTGTCCCCCTCGTGTGGGGAAAGCGCGGGAGAGGAATCGTGGGCTATACTGAGAGGAAGAGGAACTGCGCACGCTTCTCTCCCTCGTGCGCATCCCTGGCAGGGGAAAGATGCGGAGGAAAGCCGCCTTTCGTTCTGAAGTGCACCATAAATACAGCATGTATGTTGTTCCCTCCCCTCCCTGTCAAGTGAGAGGGCACTTGGCCGTTTTGCATCACGGGTTCAAAAATGAATTGGGCTGCAACGCTGTACCAGTTTGCCTGGACGCGAGCGCCGCTGAACTCAATAGGATTTACTTCTGAGTAGGCAGGTATAGGAATGCGCACCAGTGCTGTCAAGGATTCCCAGTTTATCTGACTAGAAAGTGGAAAGGGCGGGGGGGGGGAGAAATGGTATTCACACAAATATGAATTATGACCTCTTCTCTGTAGGTTTAGTGCCCTGTTTCAAAGCTGGCTACGGTATCTTCTTAGGCAATGATGGTGTGATTTAGCATACAGCATACCTTTATATAAATTGAATATATGAGGCTGCTGTACTCAGATGGTTGGTTCATCCTTGCCTAATGCAGTGCTTGCTTGAGCCTGGCAGCCTGAGGTCCTGAAGGTGGTACGGATTGTGCTTATCACTCAACTATGGTCCCTACTTGGGGTTCTTGTACAAATATAGATGTGGTTAGCCGGTTGGTGGTTGATGTTTGAGTCTATTGAAATTAGAAACCAAAGATGTGCATAAATAGCCTTTGACTAATTGTCAAATTACTGCTCAAAGTGGACAGCTGCCAATATGATTTCTAAGGAGAAGTGACATAACCAGGCGTTTTTCAGCTTGTCTGGTGTGGTTAGGGCAAACAGGCACCCCATGGCTTATATTTCACTTTATTACACTGGAGAAATAACAAGATTAGACGCATCTTTAAAGTAAGCAGATAAGATTTGGATAAATAGATCATTTGTGATTTTAGCAGGCCAGGGAATAGTGTAACTTAGGCAAATTATGCATTGACATTCTGAACAGGTTTTTTTGGGGGGGGAGGAGAAGGAGCTTGAACAACTGTGAGCACTGCACTGGCAGAGTAATGAAAACTAATTTAGAAAGAAATAATAGCAAGAAATTTATTCAAATGGCTCTTGGTGGAAGTAGAAATATTGAAAAGAACCTTAAAAATTCAAAAGCAAGCAGCCGTTACTAGTAGTTGCTAAGCTATAATTCCTTTGAAATGAGGTGCAATTCTTAAATGTTCTGCCATATTGTGCAGTAAATTTTAAATACCATGGCCCCAGTCCACACAAAGGAACTCCCACATTTCTTTGAAATCAACAGGACTTCAAGCTACGACACAATCATATGCATGCTTACACATGGAAGAAAGTCTTATCAGTTAAATGAAACTTATTCACAGGTAAGTGTGCATAGGATTGAAGACTTGGGTGCAATTCAAACCCTCACCCCTGACAGTGATGCCATTTCTGCATCTGTAGTCCAGCCTTTCGCGGTGGCTATGGCTGAAGGCACGGGGAAGAAGGACCTGGCCTGATCTCTGCACCAGCTCCAGGCTGCTGCAACCACTGGGTCTGGATCAGGCCTGATGCCAGTGGATCTTGGGCCAGCTCAGCACCACCTCTTCTTCATTTTCAGAATGTCCCATTTCAGGACTTTTATGCTGGCAGGGATATTGCCACCTGTCTGTTTGGCAGGTGGAAGTAGGAGATTGATTCTGACAGAGATGCTTGTGTCACCCCATTAGCAGTAACCAGTGAGAGCCTGCTTCCTCCTGCAAAGCTGAGCAAAGGGACACCTCCACTCAATCCTACCTGGAGCAAGGGGTGGGCTTGGATTTTTCAGTCAGTTGCAACTAGCTCCCCCCCCCCCCAATTGTTTGCAGAAGAGCTTTACTAGCATAGCTAAGTCTCTGGATCGGAGCCCTAGCTTCAGGGACAATTTGGAAGACCAAAAGGAGAAGGCCTTTGCTGAACTAACTCCCTCCCCTTAAATAATGGTGCAAAATGGTGGTTATCGTTCTAGGCTGGCCTTCCCCCAACTGGATGCCCTCCAAAACTTTTGGATTACAACTCCCATCATCCCTTATCATCGGCTATGCTGGGTGAAGCTGATGGCAGCCGTAGGTGGACTAGGACCTGGGGATTCTCAGCCACATGGAGCCCATGGGGTGACTTTGGGCCAGTCACTATCTCAGTTTAACCTACTGTACCTCACAAGGCTGTTGTGAACCTAAAATGGAGAGGGGGAGAAGCTTGTATGCCACCTTGAGCTCCTTGGAGAATAATAATAATCAATAAAAGCTATAAATAAGATAATTAAAAATGTAAACATCCAGAGGGCACCAGCTTGGGGAAGGTTGGTCTAAGGCACTGTTATAGTCTACACTGCTGTGATTGATTATGCTATTGTAGTAGATTGTAAATGTTCTAATTATGCATTGGAACAACTCTCAAGTATTAGCAATAATTGCATCAGGGTGACACTCCCATCGCTAATAACAAAAAATCAGGATAATGCCCTTTGAAAACCATCTTAAAGGGGCACGAGAGACTGCAGTATCCTTATGTGCACTGATTTACTGATTTTGAAAAGCTAAATCATTACGAAGCAGGCACTCTTCGCATCTTCGTGTAAGTGGCTCTCAATCTTCAGAAATATTCAGTTCCTGGATAAACGCTTGATTTTATATTTGAAGTCCAAAAACAAATAGGAAGGCTATAATTTTTTTTCTTCTCATTTGTGACTTCTTGAACACAAAGGCTCAGGATGTTGACCTATAAGAAAATAATCATGTTTATGAGAAGAAGTCACTTATTCAGTCAATTTCTTCTTGCCTCTGTGTTCATACTAGTGCAGGGTGATCTCTTCTGCGGCTCAAAAAGAAAAATGGAGGGAGAGGTTGTTTAAATTTTGATTTACTGCAAAAAAAGAAGAGGTTAAAAGTCATGTAGTCGTACTCAGTATGCATTTCTAGGTTATATTTTTAAGAAGAGTGCCTGCATGGATTTATACAGTTTGTAGGGGGCCTTGTAATATTAGAATATCAAGCAGAACTTTATTCTGAGTGAGACTTTCTGCATTACTTTTTTTTTAACAACTGTATAGCACTTTCTACAATTCCTGCCACTCTAGGAAGGGGAAAGTGTCTCATATCATAACATTATGATACAGTACAACATGAGTGCTTTTCTGTGCCAGGAGTCTGTACATGCTTGGCAGTTGCTTTTGTAAAACTGGACCTGTACTGTATGTATATACATTGCAAAACAGTGATCCCGTACAGGAAATGTTCCCAATGTTGTGCCCTCTGTCAGGGTTCTGGGAAGAGATACATTACTCATCTGTGCTTTATTTATTTATTTTTGGCTGTTGGAGGCTTGTTGTTTGTGAAAGATTCCTACTTTGTGCGAAGTTTCTCCATCAGCAATCTATACTTGTATGCTCATAGTGCTAAAGACATTGGGGTAGGGGTAGAGTAACATAGCCTAAGGGACGTGGGTGGCGCTGTGGGTTAAACCACAGAGCTAGGGCTTGCTGATCAGAAGGTCAGCGGTTCAAATCCCTGCGACGGGGTGAGCTCCCGTTGCTCGGTCTCTGCTCCTGCCAACCTAGCAGTTCGAAAGCATGTCAAAGTGCAAGTAGATAAATAGGTACCACTACGGCAGGAAGGTAAGCGGTGTTTCCGTGCGCTGCTCTGGTTCGCCAGAAGCAGCTTTGTCATGCTGGCCCCATGACCCGGAAGCTGTACGCCGGCTCCCTCAGCCAATATAGCGAGATGAGTGCCACAACCCCAGAGTCGTCCACGACTGGACCTAATGGTCAGGAGTCCCTTTACCTTTAACATAGCCTGCACTGAAGCACACCATGATATATGAAATCTTGCAATTGCTGTGTCTTGCATAGCTGTCAGTGTGCTGTGATTGGCAGGGATGTAGTGAGGCTCTCTGTGGACTTTTAAAAGGAGACTGTTTTAGCTTTATTAGTGGGGAAAAAAGTCGTTAACAGGTTTACCATACCCATTGAGTCAATCACCCATCTCCTACTACCCTCCTGAGAAAAACCCCACCCCATCCTCCCACTATATATAAGGGTCTGGTGACTTCTGTTTCAGTGTACAGTGGTACCTCTGGTTACGAACTTAATTTGTTCCGGAGGTCCGTTCTTAATCTGAAACAGTTCTTAACCTGAGGTACCACTTTAGCTAATGGGGCCTCCCGCTGCTGCCGGCGCTCGATTTCTGTTCTCATCCTGAGGTAAAGTTCTTAACCCGAGGTACTACTTTCGGGTTAGCGGAGTCTGTAACCCAAAGTGTTTGTAACCCGAGGTGTTTGTAACCCAAGGTACCACTGTATCTGAAGAAGTGTGCATGCACACGAAAGCTTATACCCAGAACAAATTTAGTTGGTCTGTAAGGTGCTACTGGACAATTTTTTTTATTTTTTTATATATTTCGACTGCGTCAGACCAACACGGCTACCTACCTCAATTTAGCTTTATTAGGGCAGTGTTACACTGTGGGTATAAATGTGTATGAGCCGTGAGGGAGCATAGGCTCTGAACTACACTTCCCATTTGTCACGCCTCACTTTTCCCCACTTCTCTTGCTGGTGCTAGTTTCTGCTAGTGCAGGGGAGTCACTAGACTAGTGTAGATTCACTATCCTGGTGCGCTTTGCCAGAGAGGGGTGTTTGTGTGTGTCGTAGTGTCAATTCCCTTCTTCCCCAGCAGGTGTAACTCAGGGATAGGATTATGCTGTCATAATTTTGGTTCCAATTATCAAGCACAGACAACGCAATTGTGTGCATCTCTAACTCAGAAGCAAGTCCTGCTGAATTCAGTGGCACCTACTTCTGTGTAAGTGTATATAGGATTGGAGCCTTTATGCATTTGCAAATGAATACAACAATAGTGTCTGATTTGCAGGATTTCTTTTTGCCAAAGAATAAATTTGCCCTCTTCAAAATGGCATAATTGTCCATGCTCCAATATGGAAATGGAACGTACTGATACTTTAGAAAAGAGAAGTGAGGAAACAGATACACTGCTTGATCCTAAATTGATTGCAATCAGTATTAAGACTGCAGCCCTCAACACATTCACATAAGTAAATGTGTTTAAGAGTAATGCAGATGGCAATGAAAGTACATGGACTTGGGGGGGGGGGAGAGAGAGTCCCACTGAAATCAGCAATGTGGGCTCAAACTCCTGCATAGTTGCCATGGGGCCTAGTGTTACGATGCTTTCCCCTCAGCACAGAATCTGTTGTGATGTTCCTAGTCCCTTTGACCGTCCCCTGGTATCATTACTGTCCTGTGGTTTAATAGCAAACATGAAAGCTAAAGGTCCAAGCCTTCAGACAGAATCGTAGACACTGATCATAGTTGAAGTCTTTGGCTAATGGATGTGCTGATCAAAGGACGACTCTACTTTATTCTGGGCCCCGAAATAATAGCTGAAAATGGAACCTTATTATTACATCTTGACTGTGAAAAAAATAATTAATTCAAATCTGTATTCAGCTAGCACTGTATTTTTTAAAAAATGGCTGTTGATTCGCAGGCCTTATGGTTCCCCCCCAAACATTTTTATTATATCCTATGACATGAAGCGTTTGGGTAGATAGGGTAAAAAGTTGGGAGTTTGGGATTATTTTTTAACTTTTCTGAACTTTTGCTACATCCTAACCCTTCCTGTCTTCCTTTCTTCCTGAGTGGGCAGTTAGTCACGGTACACAGTCTGGGTGGACCATTGTCTCAGCCTTGCTTATCATTCTAAAGCAGATTAGGCACAGTGTTTGAAATTCACCACGTGTCAGTCACATATTGCACTTGGCTATTAGCCACTTGCGACCAAGTGAAGATGCCTGGGTGCCAGGATGGTGTCTGACGTCTCCACCATCTGGAGATGCATGCCTGGAGATCCTTGGATTTTGACTGCTTTCGCACACTAGCAGCAAACCCTGTAGAATTCTTTCTATCCGCTATATTTTATCTGCACAATCGGAACGAATTTCAGGAACCAAAAAGTCACATTGAAAAATACGACTTTCAAGCCATCTGGCCCCAAGATGGAAACTAGGCATTCCATTTTCATGAGTGTAACCTTGGTTTAAGCAGCCATTTGGTGCCTAGCTTACAGTACTGTATATATCTGAGTTTCTAACTCTGATTAGGTGGGCCTTTCACAGGCAAAGGCTTCTAAATACTCAACCGAGTCCTGTGCTTGGGCTGTTCAGTTGCAGTTGGATGATAGGTTGCCTGAAGCTTAAGATCTGCCAGACACAAAGAGACTGCTGAATCCAGACTCGGTATTACAGTACAGCCAAAAAGAAACTATCTGTAGCACATAATACAAATTATTTGCCTGTTTTCTGCAGTTTGGGCAGCTTTAAGGACTAGGTTATTTTTTTCCTTGTTTAAGTTGGCTTTTAATATCATGTTGTTATCTAATGTTAATATATTCAGACGTTTGGTTAAATGTTTGGTTAAAGTTGCAGTATCTTACCACACATCACCTCTTAGCCAAGCTAAGTAAAAGTGGTTGCTAGCCCTTTTAAGGGAGCTGGGTGGAGTGAGGTGGGACGTCCTTTCTCCCCACCCACCCCAGAGCAGGTTTTTTTTGGGGGGGGGGAATGGTTTGTGTCCAGGGAGAGGAAGTCTCACTTTGTTAGATACAGCCCATTGTATGCAGATAAGCCATAACAGTAATCAGCCAACCTCACCAAATAGGCAATATAATTATGGGTCATTTACCGGTATTTCACCAAAATAAAGGGGTAAATGTTCTCCCTTAATCTTTTTTTTCATTGGTTCTACTTCATGGGACCCCAAAATAGCTACTTTTCTAACTGCCCCAGAATGTCCTGTTGTTTTTTTATTAAAAAAAAAAATCAAGTACCATTGTATATGTTGTGAGCTTTTAATAATCCCAACTATTACATTACCATATGTGAACGTGCAGAACGATTTGCCTTTGGTCTACATGGTCTGTATCCTGCAGTTATTGCATGCTGCAGAAAGAAGTCCTTTCGTTAAGGCAGTCTGCTAATTTTCATTTTTTAGTCTTCAGTTACAAGCTTCTGGCAGGTTTTCTGACCACTACTGTTACCTGGTGGCGCCGATATTTCATCAGAGTTAGACAAGCAGACTACCTGGACCTAGGCCCAGATGCCCTGTTGTAAGTGATGAACATGATCCCTTGTGTTAAGGAATTCAAGACTTGTAGTGCTGGGATTCCCAAGGGAGTTGAAAGAAAACTGTGTTCAAGCATTCTCTTTGTGCTTGTTACGTACACAGCATTATGAGCTCAAGCAATTACACATCACCCTGATGAAATCCTTTTTTCAGTTATTGATCATTTATTTCAGGTAGAAAGACTCTCTTAATTTGAACGAATACAAGCCATTAAAGATGCAGTTGCTGTTTAAAGATGACCTGATAATAGTGACTAAGGAAAACAAAGCTCAAGTTTTGCACCATTTTTATTTATTTTTAACTCTGATAAAAATTAACACCAACATTAAGATAATACATCTCATTCCAGCAGTTTGAGTGACTGTTGTCTGCTTTAAAATCTTATCTCTTAACCTGGACCATTTGCATGTTATTGTGTTGAACTGTCTGTTTGGGCTGTGTGCTAGTTTGGCTTTTTAAGACTTATTGTGGATTTCACTGTATAATTGTTATGTTTTTAAAATAGAGTCATTTAATGGCCTAGATGACTTGTTTATGGGGCTTCTAACAAGTATAAATCAATAAATATCCTTCCCAACATTTCCTTTTTCATACAGTAACTTTATGCTTACGTTTTGGGATTGTTTTTTTAAAAATTGTTTATCCTACGTAATGTGCCATGCTTAACTGTACTCTGTGTTTATAGCATGTCATATGTTAATATGTTAAAGTTGGTATACTATAGATCAGAGGTCAGCAAACTTTTTCAGCAGGGGACCAGTCCACTGTCTCTCAGACCTTGTGGGGGGCCGGACTATATTTAAAAAAAAAATGAACCAATTCTTCTGCCCCACAAATAACCCAGAGATGCATTTTAAATAAAAGCACACATTCTTCTCATGTAAAAACACCAGGCAGGCCCCACAAATAACCCAGAGATGCATTTTAAATAAAAGGACACATTCTATTCATGTAAAAACACGCTGATTCCCGGACCGTCCGCGGGCCGGATTTAGAAGGCGATTGGGCCGCATCCAGCCCCCAGGCCTTAGTTTGGGGACCCCTGCTATAGTCCTTGTATGGCAAGTCACTACTCAGTTTTCCTGAATCGGCCCCACTGAAATGTATAGGAGCTCCATCCATTTCAGTAAAATTTGCGCATTAGTCTGCTGATTGGATCTGGGTTGGGTTAATAATGCTTTGAATTAGATGTCATCTAGATTCCCTCTATGGCCATGATTCAGAGGGCCTCATAGGGTACTAGATTTCCTCATCAGGGCTTCTTCAGGTGTGCAGCCCGGGAGTCATTTTGGACTCACAGCTGTCCATGGAGGCGCAGCTCAATTCTGTGTCCAGCTCCATCTGGTACACAGGCTGAGACCCTACCTGCCCACAGACTGTCTCACCAGAGCAGTGCATGCTCTAGTTATCTCCCACTTGGACTACTGTAATGCACTCTATGTGGGGCTACCTTTGAAGGTGACCCAGAAACTACAACTAATCCAGAATGCGGCAGCTAGACTGGTGACTGGGAGCGGCTGCCAAGACCACATAACACCGGTCTTGAAAGACCTACATTGGCTCCCAGTACGTTTCCAAGCACAGTTCAAAATGTTGGTGCTGACCTTTAAATCCCTAAACGGCCTCAGCCCAGTATACCTGAAGGAGCGTCTCCACCCCCATCATTCTGCCTGGACACTGAGGTCCAGTGCTGAGTGCCTTCTGGCAGTTCCCTCGCTGCGAGAAGCCAAGTTACAGGGAACCAGGCAGAGGGCCTTCTCGGTAGTGGCACCCGCCCTGTGGAACGCCCTCCCACCAGATGTCAAAGAGAAAAACAACTACCAGACTTTTAGAAGACATCTGAAGGCAGCCCTGTTTAGGGAAGCTTTTAATGTTTAACCGACTATTGTATTTTAATATTTTGTTGGAAGCCACCCAGAGGGCTGGGGAAACCAAGCCAGATGGGCGGGGTATAAATACATTATTATTAATCTTTCCATCCCTCTCGCTTGTTCTCTTTTCCCCCTCAACCACTCTCTGCAAATTGCAAGCCTTATTTCATATAATCATAGAATTGTAGAGTTGGATAAAATCCCTAAGGATCATCTAGTCCAACCCCTTGCAATGCAGGAATATGCAGCTGTCCCATGGTGGGATTGAACCTGCAACCTTGGCATTATCAGCACCATACTCTAACCAACTGAGCTATCCAGGGCTATTTGCTGCTTAGCAAGCTGCTTCGGTTTTTAATTTACCCGTTTCAGAAGTGGTTAGTGATGTAAGATGAGGAGCTACTGTTTGGGAACCTCAATGAGATGCCCTCACACACAATAACAGGGATTGCTAGATGTCTGTTCATAGTGGGTGTTTAGTGTACTTAATGCTAGTTAAGTCAGTGGGCTTAAGCATGCTTAACTCTGTATAGGAGTGGGCTATAAATCCCCAGTTCTTGGAACTGGGATATTCATTCCCAACCCATGTGTGTGAGAGAGAAATTCATGAGCATGGGATCAAGGACCAGAAACCACCGGCTTCTGATCTTGAAATGCATACTGGGTGTTAGCAGACAAAACAATTTAACCTGCAACCACAAAAGAGAGGTAATACTTACTTCTTTGGCAGGTTAATTAGTTTGCATTTGCAAAGTTCTTTGAAGATGAAAAGTGCTATAAAAATGTTAAATAGTATTTTATATGCTGTCCTCGAGTGGATTAACAGGTGCAGAATTAAAAGCTCGCAGTTGCTGAGAACACTTAACAGTAACTTCTCTCTTTCATCTGCTAATGGTTTTAACTCCCCCCCCCCCTGCAAAGAATGTAAGAAATTTATAGAAATTTACCTATGGTAAATATGTAAACTTCAGGAATGGCTGAGGGAATTCATTTAAAACTGGCTTTCAAAAACGTAACCAAATCAAAAGAAGCATGCACTTGCGTAACCTGGTAATATCGCTTACCAATCTTGACTGTTGTTTAATAAAAATCCTCTAGTCTGGGAATTTATAGAATTGTAGAGTTGGGAGGGACCCGAAGGGTCATAAAGACCAAGTCCCTGCAATGCAGGAATCTCAGCTAAAGCATCCATGACAGGTGGCCATCCAACCTCTGCTTCAAAACCTACAAGAAAGGAGAGTCCACAACCTCCCGAGGTTGGAGTTGTTTGATATCATGTCTCTTGGGACAACAGCCCAGCAAAGAGTCGCTTGAGGCACCTTAAAGATCGATTCTGCCACAATAAAATTGTTAGACTTAAGGTGCCGTAAGACTCGGTTACTTACATCTGCTGGATTAGATGGAGGTTTGATTCTTATGGGTGCTATTCAATTTCTGCCAGCTCTGGAGGAGAGCAGACATGTCTGGGAGAGGGAAAAGGTAAGTCAGGGCAGTGTTTTCTTGTTCTTTCCATCATGTTCTGCCACACTCGTCAACCATGGCGTGGTTCGGCTTCATCTCTTTGACCACACATCTAATCAGCTCCTAAATGGAGGAATATCCGCATTACATCTTCAGCAAACCAAGCGACAGCAGAAAGAGGCCCCCTTTTCCTACCATCTCTGTCATCTTCCCCAGGCTCCTGAACTAAATAGTATACACATGTGCCCTATAGTGGCTTGAGTCAAGGGTCAAATTATAACTTCCCAGGGTTTCGGGTCCCTGGTCCCACGACCTGGAAACCTTGAGAAGTTACAGTTTGCAGGGATTCTAGGCTACAGGATGCTGCTAGAGTAACTTAGGCAAGACTTCAGCTCAGCCCTCAAAATTTTTGGAAGGGCAAAAAGGCCAGGAGCGTCAATAGGACTCATCTTAAAATGAGTTAACTTAGGCCAAGGAGGCTCTCCTGGCACCCTTATTACATATATTTAGGTGCCAGGCAAAAATGTTCCAAGCCTTTGCCTAATTAAAAAATCTACACCTTTTTAATGGGACGTGGGTGGCGCTGTGGGTTAAACCACAGAGCCCTAGGGCTTGCTGATCACAAGGTCAGCAGTTTGAATCCCCACAACGGGGTGAGCTCCCGTTGTTCGGTCCCTGCTCCTGCCAACCTAGCAGTTCAAAAGCACGTCAAAGTGCAAGTAGATAAATAGGTACTGCTCCGGTGGGAAGGTAAACGGCGTTTCCGTGTGCTGCTCTGGTTCACCAGAAGCGGCTTAGTCATGCTGGTCACATGACCCGGAAGCTGTATGCCGGCTCCCTCGGCCAGTAATGCGAGATGAGCATCGCAACCCCAGAGTCATCCACGACTGGACCTAATGGTCAGGGGTCCCTTTACCTTTACCTTTTACACCCTTTTAAACTGGGCCAGGTGGGTATTTTTGTTTGTTTTTTATATTGTAAACCACCCTATGCTCCTCAGATGAAGGGCATTATAGGAATAATAATAATAATAATAATAATAATAATAATAATAATAATAATAATGTTTTACTATGTTTTTATATATGCTGGAAGCCGCTCAGAGTGGCTGGGGTACCCCATCAGATGGGCGGGGTAATGTCTGAATTATTTCAGTTTAGCTGAGATAATTTTGAATCTGGTGCAGGGAAGTTCATCTTGTACAGTCATATCTTGGATTCCGAACGCCTTGCGAGTCAAACATTTTGGTTCCCGAATGCTGCAAACCCAGAAGTGAGTGTTCCTGTTTGCAAACGTTCTTTGGAACTCGAACGTCCGACGCGGCTTCTGATTGGCTGCGGGAGCTTCCTGCAGCCAATCGGAAGCCACGCCTTGGTTTACAAACGCTTTGGAAGTCGAACGGACCTCCAGAATGGATTCCGTTTGACTTCCGAGGTACCACTGTAATAGGATTGTCAATGGCCCCTCTAAGATGGTGCCCATTTTGTGGAGCCCAAAGAGAAGGAAGAGGAGGAGACTTTACCTGTAACTAGGAACTGGGTGGTAGAAAAGACAGGATTTTTTGGTCAGGTCATCTCCCATGCCTTTTCCTTTTCTTTTGAGAGAGAGGGAGAGGGAGACTGAGACGTTTGACTCAGGGAGAGGGCGACAATGGCTCTTCAGTTTGTGCCTTTTTCCGGTGGGGAGGGTTATGGTGTGGCTGGTCTGCCTTTGTTCCTTAGAAGCAAGCTGTCTCTCTTTCTCCAGCCATGGCTCTGAGAGAGCTCAGAGTTTGCCTGCTGGGGGGGACACTGGTGTGGGCATATCAAGCACTATATAGTGCTTTGTAGAAGACAGCTTTGATCCCAACATCAATCCAACAATTAGAGCATCTTTTATGAGAAAGACAGTGCAGTATCAGAATGGCTTGCGTAAATTCCTAATGTGGGATACAGCCGGGTAAAGACGATTTCACGCTCTAGCGCCAGTGTACTACTGAGGTTCTGCAGCAGCTATTTATGTTTATGAAATCATCGCAAAAGAGGAAACGTTTCAACGTTAAGGAGCTGTGTGAAAGAACTTCAGTAGCATGGACATCCCGACATAGTTGCTGCTATTGCTGGAAATAAATGTGATCTTAACAATGTAAGAGAAGCCGTGGAAAAAGATGCTAAAGACTTTGCAGATCCCATCCACAGAATATCTGGAAAGACCAGGGCAAAAAAATTGCAACAAACATAAATGAACTATTTATAAAAAATTAGCCATAGAATTCCTTCAACAGATATAAACCTTCAAAATGCAGCTGTTGTTGACTTACACTATCATATACCAGAGTAGTTTTTAGAAAGTGTTTGACCTTGGAAATTAGGGGTTTATTTGGAGTATAGTTGACTTAGGTCCCCTCCAGATTTTGCTGGACTCCAGTTCCCATCAGCTCCAGCTAGCATGGTGTGCTATCAGGATTGATGTGAGTTGTAGTCCAGAACATCTAAAGGACATCCTGCCATAACCAACCTGCTCTCTACCTGCCATTGTTGGATTTTTGTTTTGATTGTTTGCAGATTCATTCACCGCTTCGCAGCAGAGCATTACTGAAGTGGTGTACCGTAAAAAAAGAAGAAGAAAATAGATTGCAAACTCAGTAAACCAAAGACAATAAAACAAGTCATACTTATACAGTTATTCTTTCATTAAAAAATAGGTCATATTTTGCTCAACATCTACAACTCCCATATCCTTTGTGTGAAAAATGAACAGGTGGCAACCCTATCAACTGCAATGCTTTCTTGCATGTATGAATCTGTCAGTGAGTTTATTACCATGTCAGTTTTGATCACAAACTCTGAGTTTGCATTAAAAAATAAATTGGCCTACAGATCGAGCCATTAATTCATTGAGTTAATTGACAATGACTTTACAACTCTGGCTTTCCCACTGAACTCTGGAAAAGCTCCTGGCCTTGCCTATAAGGTCCAGATGTTGTGCTTAAACTAAAATTCCACATGGAGGTCGAAGGGGGACTGATTTGAATACCACACCAAACTTCAGACAAGGGCAAGAGATTTGAGCCTCTAGTAAAACATGCATACTTTTGGAGCAAGGAGCAGGTCTGAGGGGAAATAATATTGTGCATTCTGAACTTGAACAAGCACCCTCTTTCTCTCCCTGTAACCGATTGAACTGCTACTACAAAGAAACATAGAAATTTGAAAAAGAACTAATACAAATTAAAGGAAAATATATCTCACGAGTCTATGATCTATTTTTAGAATGGAAATTAAAGGAAGAACAGGTAAAGACCATGATGGTAAGATGGGCGCAAGACCTAGGTTACAACATTCTTATGGAACAATGGGGGAAACTATGGCAAGAAGACATTAAGTTTACGGCCTGTTATAATCTTAGGGAAAATACTATGAAGATGATGTACAGGTTGCATCAAACACCAGTACAACTTGCCAAAATGTATAAAAACAGGTCACCCACATGTTGGAGATGCAATAAGCAAAATGGGTCTTATTTACACGTGGTGGAACTGGAAATTTTAGAATTTTGGAATAATGTATATGAAGAATTAAAAAAAATTTTTTTAATAACATTTAAAAAAGACCAGAAATATTTCTTTTAAGTATATTGCCAACTGAAATAGGAAAATCGAAAAGACCATTGTTCATGTTTGGGGTAACGGCGGCCAGAATTTTAGTGGTAAGAAATTGGAAAAATAGTAAAACAACTAATATAGCAGACTGACAAACATTAATGGTAGAATACTTGCAGCTGGCAAAGGTGAAGGGAAGATTTAGAGGCCAAACAAAACAAAAAGTCCACAAGGAATGGAGACTATTTAAAGAATATTTGAAGAACCATGGTACAGTATAAAGGGTAAGCTCCTGGCAGAACTAGACTGAGCCTTGAAGTGATACCTCGGGTTACGGACCCAATCTGTTCTGGGGTGCCGTTCCCACCCCAAAAAGTCCGTAACCCAAGCGGCGATATCACGCATGCGCAAAAGTGCAATGTGCTTCTGCGCATGTGTGAACTGCTCAGAACGCTTCTGCGCATGTGCAAACCGCGCAGAACGCTTCTGCACATGCTCGCTGGGATAAACCCGGAAGTTTGCCACGTTTGCAACCCAAAAAAACACAACCCTTAGCGAATGCAACCCGAGGTATGACTAAAAGTAATTGACAATTTAATAGAAATATGATTTAAAAATAGAGGAAATAAGTAACTGTGTGGTAAAAGTGTATTTAACAGATAACGAACAATGAGAATGTTTGGAAGTCTTTTTTAAAACCTCAACTACATTTTTTTCTTTATTTTTTCTTTTCTTTTCTTTCTTTTTTCATAAATTGTAGTGTCATGTATATTGCGAGGTATACAAAGTATCTGCTTCAGTTGCCATTGTTTTCTTTTTTGTTACAAACAAAAACAGAGAGTGTTGTATAAATGTTGTATAAATGTATATTTTTTAAAAATAATAAAGACTGAATATTAACGGGGGGGGGAATGAACTGCTACTACAAAGAAAGGTATTAAGAGTGATTCTGTAACACTTTCAAATGGCTACCTCTTCCTTCTTTGCTACTAGCTTGAGTGGTCTATGGTGTTAGGAAAGTAAAAAAATGCACTTTAGTGTTTGGAAGACACACTGCCCAAGACAACTTTTGAAATAAGTGGTAAGGTCAAGGAGCCGGTAGGGATCATAGCTTAAACAATTTAATATCCTCTGCCTTACACAGGCACAGTCAAAACAGGTCTTTAAATAATGTTTATGCCAGTCTTGTGTGTGTGGACTCAGTTGCAAATAAAACGTTTTAAGTGTGTTGCAATATACAAATGTGACACTAGATGGTGACAGTGAGCTATGGCAAATTCAATATATTTTTCAAAACGTTTTTTAAAAAAGCATTTTCATAGAGTTTTTTTATATGTGTGTAGATTCTACCAGTGTGTGTGTGTGTGTGTGTGTTCAAGTGTGCTATGAAACAAGGAGCTGAGCATATGTGTAAGGTAGAGCAGTATTAATTTTGCCACGTTGCAGAAGTAAGGAATGCAAGTGTAAACGTGGTGAAGTTTCTAGCTTATAATGCAATCCTAACAATGTTTACTCAAAAGTAGGTACTTTTGAATTCAGTGGGGCTTACTCCCAGGTAAGTAGGTTTAAGATTTCAACCCCAATCTTAACTCAGTTGTGTGTATTTTTTAAGAAGCCCAGGCTAATGTGAAGCAGGGTGCTGAGGAAATATGTGGTTGCCTACCTGTTGATCCTTAACATTCACAGCAACTGCCTTTGATGAAGGTCTGAGGATGTGTTGTGAAGACATAGGGTCAGTGGCAGCTGTTGTGGTGGGTAATAGCAGTGGAGCTACCCTCCCCAGGTCACTACAACATGGATGGGGAAGCTTTTTGGTTCTGCAGGTCAAATGTGGTATGTGGTGGGTCTGGCTACTGTCAATTATGTGACATCACAATGCTGTCGGGTGATTGATGCTTTGATGTCCCAAAGTTGGGACGTCAAAGCACCATGCACAACCGATTCAGGAGGCTTCAGCTCTGCCACCTATTGGCTAATGGGTGGTAGAGGCCAAATTCTGCTTTCCCTTTCCAATGTGCAGTCAGGAGCGCACTTGAAGGCTACCAGTTATGCATTGGCAAACACATATTACCTCTGGTATAAGGCCGTGGTGTATCCAAGAGTGCCAGCCTGATGCTGGGTGCCCATATGCAGGTGACACAGGTGATAATCATCTCTTGTTCTTTGTCTGCCGTATACGGTATTCTAGAGAATGGTACATTGGCTCTATACATGGGGGTTCCATTGAGCTATCAAGACTAATAGCCACAGGTTATGCTCCATGTATCTATCTCAGAGGTTTCCAACCTATTTGAATCCACTGCTCCCTTGACCAACCCCATTCTTTCTGCGGCTACCCTGTGGGCTACAGGGGAATCTCCCCTTGCGTTGGAGTTCCATTCTGGGCCACTGTGTGCATCACTTGAACGTGCATAAGTGGGGATTCCCCTGTTCCATCCCCACCCCTTTTGGGTGCTGTTTTCAGTGCACACTCGGGCAGTGCTCTTTCAGAGATGACCAGCATCACATAGCACAGAGAAGCATGAAAATGTAGACAAGCGCATCTCATTTGCCTGTTTGATTAGGGAGTTTCCAGCTTTGTGTTGCTATTTTTTCATCAGAGGAGGGAGGGAAGGAGGGAGGGATGGGGGCCAGCAGCACTCTTGACCATCATTCAAGTCACCCCAGGGTGCCACGGCACACTGGTTGAAAACCAGCTATCTGAAGCCCCCTTCATGCTTTGCTTGTATGAAGAGACAAAGCAAGAAGAGAGGGGTTGTGGGACTTCATTTTTGAAGTCTGGGCATAACTAGTGTGGGCTTCTGATGTGGGTTGTTGTTGTTTATTGAATTTATATACCGCCCTATTAAAAAAAAGTGTGGGTGGCGCTGTGGTCTAAACCACTGAGTCTCTTGGCTTGTCAATCAGAAGGTCAGTGGTTCGAAACCCTGCAACAGAGTTAGCTCCCATTGCTCTGTCCCAGCTCCTGCCAACCTAGTTGTTCGAAAGCATGCCAGTGCAAGTAGATAAATAGGTACCACTGCGGCAGGAAGACAAACGGCGTTTCCGTGCGCTCTGGCTTCCGTCACAGTGTTCCGTTGTGCCAGAAGCAGTTTAGTCATGCTGGCCAAATGACCCAGAAAGCTGCCTGTGGACAAATGACGGCTCCCTCGGCCTGAAAGCAAGATGAGCACCACAACCCCATAGTCACCTTTGATTGGACTTAACCATCCAGAGGTCCTTTTCCTTTTCACACCCTGTACCCAGAGGTCTCAGGGAGGTTCACAGGATAAAATCAAAATATAAAACCACAAAATGCATAATCAAAATAAACAACCCAATAACACCCCCCCCCAAAAAAAACATTTTACAAGGGCATACGGTGTCAATCAAATCAACCAAAGGCCTGGTTAAAAAGGAACATCTTTGCCTGGCACCTAAAGGTGTATAATGAAGGCGCCATTGTTTTTCTCTACCCATGGAGTCTTCCTTGGATCCTGGGACTCCGATTCCTTAGGATTCCAGAATACAGGGAAGCCTCTGCATGAAGCAGCACTCATCCTAAGGAAGCCATGCGCTTGGGGTTGGGCAAATGTCTCCCCTCCCCCCTCTTCTCTACTTGCTTTCCCTCTTCACCCGAGTAAAGCGTGAAGGAGAGGGCTTAATTCTGCGCTAGTTCTCAGAAGTGGGGTGTTAATTGGGACGAGACACAGGGCAGCGAGCAACTGTGCAAGCAATCTGTGCTGCGCTCTTGCCTCAAATCATGTGCAAAACAGCAGGTGCAGGCCTACTGAGAGGCGGCCGCGAGCCGCAACCGGCCCAGAAACAAACGCTGATTGCCGGCCTCATTGACAAAGCACTTTCTGTAGCTGGAGCGGGCTACCCCTGCGACTGTTTCCCATTTGTTTCTTCCTGTGTACCAAAATTAGTTTCATATTGTTTGAACCGAGTGGTAATGGATTCTCCGTCATGCAAGCCCAGTCCCCTTCCAACAAAGAAAAGAGCCTGATTTGGCGGAGGGAGGGGAGGGGAATGCGGCGCTGCATATCAAATACATGCTGATGTTGCGGTGGGACGAAGCGCATTCCCCCCCCCCAATTTCTCCTACACCTGTTTGGACAGAAAAGGGTCACAGAACAGGGTCCCCAGGGAAGCCCGCTGAAGAGGTGATTAATTGCCTACCTGCTCATTAAAAGGATCCAAGCGGATAAATTCACCCAAGCCCGTTTCCATAAGTGTCTCCTTGCGCTGCAGCACAACACTAAAGTTACAGGCCTTCCAAATGTCCCTATTTCCGAGGGACAGGCCCAAGTTTACAGAAACAGACCAGGTTTCTGATTTGATCCCGGAATGTCCCCATTTCCGTCAGAGAAATGTTGGAGACATGTGACCCCCCCCCAAGCCAAGGAGATAAGAAACTACACAGCTTTTAAAAGACACCTGTGCAGGGAAGTTTTTTAATGTTTTATTTTGTTCTTATATAAGTTGGAAGCCGCCCAGAGTGGCTGGGGCAACCCAGTCAGAGGGGCGGCGTATAAATAATAAAATTATTATTATGGAAAAGACCGTCCCTATTTTCATCAGAGAGATGTTGGAGGGTATGAAGTAAAATAGTATGAGCTGTGCGTACAGTGGTCTAAACTACTGAGCCTCTTGGGCTTGCCGATCAGAAGCTCGGCGGTTTGAATCCCTGTGACAGGGTGAGCTCCCGTTGCTGTGCCCCAGCTTCTGCCAACCTAGCAGTCTGAAAGCACGCCAGTGCAAGTAGATAAATAGGTACCGCTGTGGCGGGAATGTAAACGATGTTTCCATGCGCTATGTTTTCCATCACTGTGTTCTGTTGCGCCAGAAGCGGTTTAGTCATGCTGGCCACATGACCTGGAAAGCTTTCTGTGGACAAACGCTGGCTCCCTCGGCCTGAAAAGCGAGATGAGTGCTGCAACCCCATAGTTGCCTTTGACTGGACCTAACCCTTCAGGGGTCCTTTAACTTTACCTTTTTTACCTGTCGTTTGACTGTCTTCTTCCTCTTCCCCCCCCCACCGGCCCATTACCGAGGTGCTTTGAACGTCTTGCAATTCCAGAAGTCAAGGAAACTTACTCCTTGGCTTGTGAAAACCATGCCCGAGTGTTGACGATGACTGCCTTTGTGCACATGTCGTAGTAACCTTATAACTAGTAATCGCAGGGTTTTTCGCCTGTCTCCTGCTCAGGTTGCCTGAGCTCTCGCCCTTCCTCATCTGCAGAACGGTCTTCTCCCAAAGGGAACCAGGCCAGGCCGGATGCCTTGTCAGGTGTCTGCCTCGCCATCAACCCACAGCTTGGTGGTTAGGTGACAGCAATTCTGCGCCTTCTGGCCTTGAACCAGGGAAGGGTGGGCCATCCCTTGTCATGAGGTGTTCCCTCTGTGTGAATGAGGGGCTGGGAGGGGGGGGCGTGAGCACAGCTCTAATGCCCTGCTGTGTTTTCCTGCTGTGAAAATAGGGGTATGCTGTGACAGGCCCCAGGCTGGGCCTTTTCTCTTTCAAAGAGGGAGGGGCTGAAAAAACAGGTGCACTCTGCGGTTGCTCTATATCTGCTGCCTTCGTGGTGGGGCTGCATCTGGTCAGCTGAAGGCGCTTTTTTATTATTTAAACTTTCCATGTGTGATTAGGGAAATGCTTGATTACATGGGCTTGTTCCTTTATTATTTGGGCTCTGTCAGTTCTGATTGTGTGGCTATTCCTGTATCTTTGTTCCAGTGCACTCCAGGCAATGCATTGCAGTGGTGAACATTTAATCCCTTAGATTTTGGCTTTTTTATTTTATTTTTTTGTTCCCAGCAACTCAGCAGAAAACAGAAAACTAAGTTCCAAATCATAAACATCTACACATGGTGCTGCTGAACTACACAGATCAACCCATCCCGTTGTCCATTCTGGATGGGGATGATGGGAATTGTAGTCTGGGGGGGGCTAATAGGTCTCCTAGCCCTGGCTTGTTCAACACTTCTGCATCTCCCTGCTGCTGCATGGAACAATAACACATGTACCAGACCTTTGGATTTAGTAAGTAAAGTAATTTAAACTTTTTTAAAAAAAACCTTCCACGCATACGTGCTACTAAGTGGGCTTTGCAATGACTGCCAATCTGTGTAGGTTGAAGCAGCGATGGTCAATCTGTGGTCTTCCAGATATGCTCCACATGTCCATCGGTCTGACTCTGAGATCATGGGAGTTCTCATCCAACAACATCTGCAGAGCTGCAGATTGCCCACTCCAGGGTTAAAATGGCCAGTTTGCCCTGGGAATCAACCTTGCAAATGTTCCCCCAGGGGGTGATGTTCTTGACAAGGCTTGCATTAGCCTGACTGGTCTTTTGTAGAAATTCAACCGCACTGCAAACTTAATGAGATCAGGGCTCCTTCCATCACCTCTTCCAAGAAACAATATTCCGCGGTGGCTTCTCAGTTTTCGCCCGTCTTGTTAAATCTACCATCCGATTCAGCCTGGTGTCCCTGCACACATGTAGGGGCTTCTATTCTCTCTCGTTGAAACCTAGGCGAGTCTCTTTGAACAGCTACTTCATCACCAGTTAACCTAGCAGGGGTCGCGATCAAATGTGATCATTCCATACGATTGCACCCAGTGATTTGATGCAATTTACTTTTTATGACTCTGTGTGGAGTTTCAGGGCTGCTTCAGAGTAGGAAAAACATCACAGGTGAGATAATCTTCTTGACCCACGTACTCAGTTGCGAAATACCTGCAATGTGCTTCACAAGGTACAATATGCACATTTCTTCCCAACCACTTGTGTACAGGTGGCCCAAGTATTTATTTGGCTACAGTGGATAAGAGAGGGCACTGTAGCTCAGTGGTAGATTCACATGCTTTGTGTACACAAGGTCCCTGGTTCAAGTCCCAGCAGTGTTAGAAACTCAGACATATAATCTAATCACCAAATGGCACCTTAAACCTGGGCTGTGGTCACAACAATGCAGTGTCTAGGCTCTGTTTCCCTCCCACCTATGAGATGTTAAATTATTATTATTACTATTATTATTATTATTATTATTATTATTCATTCCATTTCTATACCACTTTATATTTTAAAGAACAAATCTCAAAGTGGTCTGCAACACATTAAAACATACAAATAAAACAATCCAGAATAAAACTAATTTAAGCTTCAAGGAAATATTTCAGATCCTTCCCTAAGTGACATTTTGCTTTCCCCAGTCACCAGCCTGGCATCCAGAGATCTCCACGTGGTCGCAATTGGACCTGTGCCACTCACAAAACGTGACTAGCACCTGGCTAATTTTGAACACTTGAGTCCCAGCATCTCCAGTACGAAGATGGATTGTTGGCCGCTGTGGGGAATAGGATAATGGACTAGGTAGGAATTTGCCCTGATCCACTAGGGCTTTTCTTCTGTTCTTCAGGAGCAGCTAGGAGGTGATCTGAAAGACATGGATAGCTCGGTTGGTTAGAGCATGGTGCTGATAACGACAGGGTTGCAGGTTCGATCCCCGTATGGGGCAGCTGCATATTCCTGCATTGCAGGGTCTAGGACTAGATAATCCTCAGGGTGAGATGCTGCTTGTCAGAGTAAACATTACCAGGTTAGGTGGAGACACAGTCTTAGCTGTGCACCTTCCCTGTGTTGGTTTATTATTACATTTATGTTCCACCTTTTCTCCACAAAGTTCACGGCGGCGTACACACTTCTTCCCCAATCCGTTGTCTCATCACAGCAACCCTGTGAGGAAGGTTAGGGCTGAGAGACCTTGACTAGCCCAAGGTCACCCAGTGGGCTTCATGACTGAGAGGGGATGTGAACCCGGATCTCCCAGGTCTTAGTCTGGCACACTAACCACTGCTCTACTATGGATGCCACTACACAGATAACAGCATGTGCATGTTTTTGTGCTCAGCTGTGAAATTGCATAACCTGAGAGTGGTGTTTTGAGCTGTTGGGAGGATGAGCAGGGTACAAATACAATGCTTGACGAATTGGATCCAGGGTGGAAGGCACCAAGGTCCAGTCAAGGCCTCCTGCTGAATGAATGGGAGCAATGAGGAGGCAGCTCTCAGGGTTTTCCTCTGTGTCACCTGCCACACTACCACAACCCTCCACAGCAGATCCTTTTAAGGGACACAGGCTGCAGGGAGAAGGCAGAATCTGCTTGAACTGCCTCTTCCACATCCTCCACTGGGAGTGGGGCTGGGCGATACCTGGTTTTCAACACCGTGATATATCACCAGCTAAGCACCATGATATACCGATTTATGACAGTATCTGAAAGCGGGATGGTGCTGTGTAGAGGCATGGGCTGGCATCACGATTTCCCCCACATCGTGACTTTTGCCGGCGCCTGCTCTTGTGAATCGTTCTCACCTGCAGGAGGCAAGGGTGAGCTGAGCCGGCAGGGTTAACAGGGTCTGCAGGACTCGAGAGAACCATTGGCTGGCTTCACGAGTTTTCCCATATTGAGATTTTTGCATAGTATACACACACAAGTACATCACGATTCATGATACGTTGCCAAGTCAATAACTGTGAAACCGACATCACAATATGGACTTCAAACCGTTTTTGGACGATATATCACCCAGCCCTAATTGGGAGCATCCCATAAGCAGAGTTTCACTCACATGAGCTCTGGATCCAACCCATTGAAAATATTACTGTCAGACAGACTGGTTCTATGTGTAGACAGTTATGTGGCTGTGAAAAAGAAAGAGCCCCATATTCTTGGTGAGCTGGCTTGGGTACAATAGTTTCCCCATGCTTGACTTAGAGCAGGCATAGGCAAATTCCGGCCCTCCAGATGTTTGGGACTACAGTTCCCATCATCCCTGACCACTGGTCTTGTTAGCTAGGGATGATGGGAATTGTAGTCCCAAACATCTGGAGGGCCGGAGTTTGCCTATGCCTTGGAGCATGGGTGGCCAACCTGGTGCCGAGATGTTCTTGGACTGCAGCTCCCACCATCCTTGATCATTGGCCATGCTGGCTGGGGCTTATGGGAGTTGTAGTCCATCAACCATTGCTGAGATAAAGGCACCAGCAACCAAAGGCTGAAATGGCCCGGGTGAACCAGCGTTTAATTCCCCCTCCCCCATATAATTCTCTTTTTGCTTCCTAGTCTGTTTAGTGCCCCTCCTCACACTTGGCAGAAGAGATTCACCTTTTCACAGCAGTACTTCTTCATTTACAAATTACCATTTTCCCAACAATTTGCTGTGTATAAAAATTGGCCTTACGTGCAACCGGCCACTTAGTTGGAGAATGGAGCCTGCAGCCTTGACGCATTCTGTGAACAATTGGTAATAACTCTGAACCGACCCCATTTACTGCAATGGGAGTTCTTGACTACAGTCTGAATTCTTACCAGATAAACTCTGCCACCCACTTTCGCTCTGTGCTAAGTTTGCTACCGATGCAAATGTCCTCTGAAAACGTAATGGACTTCCATGTGTGTATGTGCCAAATCAATTTGTCTCGCTGACCTAAGAGGAAATTTGGTCTCTTCCGTATGAATGCAAATGCCTCTTTTTCTAATTCTTAATATTGGCTGCCCAGTTATGCTTTTCAGTGGATAATACTTAGCAAGCAGTAGGTGTGGGTGATTTTTCAAAAATCTTCTGGTTTAGTTTTCAATACTTTCCCTCCCTTTTAGCTCTCTGAATGATTAATGTGAATAGGAAAATAGTGTTGACCCATTTAAATCGTGTTGGACAACCTTCATTGCTCATCTGCATAATGAAATACACACTGAGCATTACATCTTAAGTGTAGGAGCCACTGAACTACAAATATTTCTCTAATTCAAATTATGAAGTAAATTATAGAACGTTTAGTACTAATAATAGTATTAAATATTAAGCCACAGTGTAAATTGTAATTGTCAGGGAGAACCATAAATTGAAAATACTATTATCAATTTAGCTATAACAGATAATTTCGGTAACCTGCCTCCCTCCCTCCCTCCCTCCCTCTCTGCTTACAACACTGCATTTTAGAAAAAAAAGTCTCTGTGTTGAAATCCAGTTGTAATAAAACACTAAAATCAGAGTGATTTATATGTGTATCATTTTGTGTTCCATTTTAAGTTAGCAATATTAATTTGCAAGGCTAAAATATATTGATTTTTTTATAGCACTGTTATCTTTTTGCTTGAATGCAATTTTTAAAAAGCAAATTATCAGTAATTGAGATGGAAAAATCATTCTGGGCAATGGTTAGGAAACAAAGAAAACCATTGGGCTCTAAAATAATAATAAAAAACCCCACGAATTTTATGAAACAGGGACATAATTTGCAGCATTTTAAAATAAATGCAAACTTTAAAATGGTGAACTTAGTCTGCGGGGTTTCTATGGTTACCCACCTTCAGACAGCTTTATAAGATGCGTAAATAGGTCTATGAGTGATTTATAATTATTTGTGTGGGGTTTTTTGTTTGATATGTTGGTAACCTTGTGTTCCGTTTGCATGTAATACATTTTGCATGCTTTGGTTTATGTATATTTTAGCACCTTTGATTGACAATGATTGAGCGTTTCTTTCTTGATTTTTTTTTGTCATAGATGATGGATGTTGATAGTGTTGAAAATGTAAACAATTTTACTTGCATCACTATTTTGATAAACAAGGACTCTCTTATGCTAAATAGTGGGGGGGGGGCTGTATATCTTGAGCAGGAAGCTCCTTTCTTTCCTTTATGTTGAACTGCTTCAAGCAGGTTCCATAATCCTGTCTGTTAAATATATTCATCAAATCAAACACCAGACTCTCGTGTGAATAAATATGCTAGGTATGCAAGAATGCAACACTTCAGCTACTGCCTGACATGAAAACAAACAATGTTCACGAAGCTACCAAATTTCAGATGAAATTGGACTTTTGTCTGGAACGTCTTCATTACACAGTATGTGGTATGAAATGCAAAAAAATATATTTTCGGATTCCATCTACATCTTATAAATGCCAGGCCACATTTTGTCTGTTTGTGCATTTATCAGAATATGTCTTCCAAAAATAGCGGGGTGACCCCAACCTTACTTACTCTAGCGTCAAGTTTGGGGGCCATTGCTGCTTTCATTGGAAATTAGCTGCTCATGCCAAGCACACCCGGTGTGTTTATTCTTGAGACCCTCCTGTCCATGTAGCAGGCAAATGGGACAGCGGAATGAGGAAAAGAGAGGGGAGAAGCTTGCCTTGCAGCTCTTTTTGACCATGCTTGGAGGAGAGTTGATCCATAAAAGACTGGGGAGGCTTGCACCCTGATTTCTGCATCAGGAGGAGGAAGTGTGCTGACCTGCTGATCTCCAGGGGAAACCTGCAAGAGAGCACAGAAAGAGGTGGGCACAGCCCCCCAAATGGTGGATTGTGGTGCCAATCATTGCAACACAAGAGGCAGTCAACAATGTTAGAAACACAGATATACAAACCATGGTTACAGTCGCCAAAATGGAATGTCTAGTTGCCATTTTTGGGCACGACAGCTCTAAAGTCTCATTTTTTTTGCAAATGATGGACTGACTGTGATTGATTACCAGTTAAACCATCAGGCTGGTTCAGATGACCTGAAGGAGCATCTCCACCCCCCATCATTCAGCTCGGACACAGGTCCAGCTCCGAGGGCCTTCTGTTCAGTCCCTCACTGCGAGAAGTGAGGTTACAGGGAACCAGGCAGAGGGCCTTCTCGGTAGTGGTGCCCTCCCTGTGGAACGCCCTCCCATCAGATGTCAAGGAATAAACAACTATCTGACTTTTAGAAGACATCTGAAGGCAGCCCTGTTTAGGGAGGTTTTTAATGTTTGATGTTTTATCGTACCCCAGCCAGATGGACGGGGTAATAATAATAATAATAATAATAATAATAATAATAATAATATTCTGATCTCTTTTTCTTAATGGTGACACGGACCATTCCTAACATTGGAATATTCTTCACAACTGGTTAATGGACTATGCAGAATTGGATAAGATGACAGGAAGAATTCGAAACCGGCGGGACAAGGAATTCCTGAAGGATTGGACTAAATTGGAGAAATATTTGAAAGACAATTGTAAACAACAAATTACACTAGTAGGTTTACAAAAGTTTTGTAAGGTTAATTTTAGGAAATATTGCGGAGATAATTTTGGAAGGTAATAATCAACTATTGTGATAAAAAGTAATAGTGAAGTTCGAAATACAAGAAGAAATTAGGAAATTTGAAAATCTTGAGAAGTGGTTGATGGAAGTCAAAAATATGTATAAGAGATGACTATTATTGGATGTTTAAAAGAATGTACAGTATGTAAAACTTAATAACAATTATTTATAAAAAAGGAATATTCTTCACAACTGTGAGCAGGGCAAGGGGGGTATGTAAGTGAAGGCAAGCTACGACAATTAACTGTAACATTGCTCACCACTCCTTCTCAGTCTGCACAGAAAAAGCATTTTGATTCCTGAAATTCTTTCTGATTGTGCAGATAAAATATACAACTGATAGAGTTATACAGGATGTGGTATTAGTGTGTGAAAGCAGTCGAGATCCAAGGATCCCCCAGGCATGCTCCCCCAGGTGGTGGAGATGTCAGGTGCCATCCTGGCACCCTAGCATCTTCACTTGGTTGCAAGTGGCTGATAGCCAGGTTCAGAAATGCACCTAGCACCTGGCGAATTTCAAACACTGGCCATCACTATGGGCTAACAGAGGAGGATGTGCTGTGGACCCAAAGAAGGGAGGAGATTACAGGAGGGGTGGAACAGCTCTAGCCCAAACTCCTGTAGTTTCTCCATTCTAAGGGAGGGGGGAATCAGTGTCATTGTTTAAACTTTGGAAGGATTAATATTTAATTTTGTAGCAGGATGAAAGATACCTAAAATGTATCGTTTGATCATAGGCATGCTGAGGCATCTGTGGCTGTTACTTGCATTTGTAAATTCTCTCTCAATGGGAGGCTAACCCCCATAATGTATAAAATTGTGTTTTCAGATTCCTGCAACCGCTGCTTATAAAACAAGATAATGCAGGTAATTAACCAAACCTGACACAGTGGAAGAAAACGCTCACTGCTAGATGTCTATTCCAAACAAGCAGTATTTTATTAAAAGATCTCTCTCAGAAAACGAATTCTGACATACCCGTAATTTATACTTTTCTCCATTGCTGAGATAAGGCTGGATTTATGGCTCAAGCAACGGTTGTTGTAGTTTCTCAGGTACATGGCTGCAAAACTGAAATTAAAATATAATACCCTCCAACATTTCCCCAATGAAAATAGGGCCGTCCTATTCCATAATAATCATTTTAATACATATACTTTGCCCATATGCCAAGCCACTGTGGGCATCTTCCAACATACAGTGGAACCTCAGTTGTCGACCGTCTCAGAGGCCGAATGATTCAGAACCTAAACGTCAAAAACCCAGAAGTAATTGCTTCCGTTTCAAACGCACCTTGGAAGTTGAACGGCTTCCGAGGTGCATTTCTCCATTTTTTCAATGGATTTTGCCGACTTGCCATTTCGAACGTTTTGGAATTTGAACGGTCTTCCGGAACGGATTACGTTCAAAAAACAAGGTTCCGCTGTATATAAAAACATTAAAAAAAACATTAAACATAAAAAAACTTCCCTATACAGGGCTGCCTTCAGATGACTTGTGGGTCAGATAACTCCATACCCTCCAACATTTCTCCGATGAACATAGGGTTATCCTGAGGAAAAGTGAGACATTTCAGAATTAAATCAGAAACCAGGACAGCTTTTGGGAAATAGGGACACTTGGAGGGTCTGAAATATTGGGGTTAGTATCTATTTTATTTATACAGTATGTAAAGATTGCTAAGAATAGCTTGCATAGGAGAGTACAGAAAACTATTATGCCAGATTCTTAGTTTTCTTTGTGGATTTTCTTTAGGGGTTTATGTTAAAAACCAGGAACACTGACAGGATTATTACTATTTTTAAACCAGGTTATTTTCCTGTACAAATACAGCACAGGAAGCAATATGTACGTATTAGTACATTGTACACAGAATACAATTGTATGGCAGTTATGATTCCTTCTTTGCTTTAGCTTTGCAAAAAAAAAAAAGTAAGTTAAGCGTTGTAATGCAACACGTAAAGGACACAAACCAATAGGAATGTTGCCTATACAGGCACCATTGAAATTAGTGGGAGTTGTGTAAGCATGCGTTAAATATTTCCCAGTGGGCTGCATGTAGGAGATGTGCCTGTTAACAATTATTTATCTTAATGCCTGCTCATTAGTAGGCTTTTGTCTGTGTTTAAAAATCTAAATACTAAATCTGTTGAATGCTTAGTTTCCTGTCAAAATTGAGATTTGGGGGTCAGGAGAGTTGCTATCACTTCAAATTGGATAATCCACAAAAGATATGAG